>NC_138518.1:19521901-19650358 GCF_000230855.2 Cajanus cajan
AAATTATTTATCTAGTTCAGATGTTTAAAAATTCTTAAATTTTTAATAAACTATGAAATAAAATAAGTAATTTTAGCATAGATTCATCTGAATGAGAGAGAGAGAGAGAGAGAGAGAGAGAGAGAGAGAGAGAGAGAGAAAGAAAATATTACTTTTGTTCATCCTTTTAAATGTACATTATAAAAATCCTTACTAGTAAAAAAAGACTTTACGAAATAGTAAATTTTATAATACCATTTAATTTTGTTATTTATTTGATTTACAATGTTTCTACTTCGTTTTCTTTTTAATATAGTTTTAATAAAAAGAAGAAAATAAAACTAATGTTACAAAGATGAAGCAAAAAGAAAAATTATATCAAAATTATTTTTTCTTCTTTTATTTTGACTTCTTTAATATATCAAATGTTTTATTTTGTCTAACATAAAAATTAGCAATAAAATATAACATATGAGGATGAATATTATTTATGAAAATAAACATAAAAATTTAGACTTAACTCATAAATGAAAAGTAAAATTTCTTTATAAAAGCAAATAGGAAATATATACTTAAAATTGGCCAGAAAAAATAATTTACTTGAAATTACATCAAAATATAAATTATGTTAATTTTTTAAATTCTCTATTATAATAATTTAAATATAAATGTATTTTTTTTCTACCTCCTTATGACTTATTATATTTATTTATTTTTTTCTAAAACCAAAGATTAATGACCATATTTTCTTTGTTGGATGTGTTTTTAGATGATTCATTGGAATCCTTTTTTAGGAGATGAAGTCTTTGTATTTCTGATGACAATCTAACTTTATTATTAGGAATGTAATATTTATGATTTCTTCATGAAATAACTTTGTTATTTAACTTTATTTATATTGAAGATGTTACATAGATTTTGTTCTGAATCTACAGATGTGTCAGTACATTTTCTATATTTCAAAGAGTAGAATTATGTTTTCTATTAATGAATGATTGAAACACAACCAAAAATTTTAATGGTTTGTGTTTTTGTTTATAGGATTTAGCACAACTTTGCATTTAAACTTCTGATCACAATATTACGATTGTTGTAATATATTAAAGGCAATCAGTGCTATATTTATGGTGGGGCTTCTAACCCTTATTTGATCTTTTCTAATTTATGGTGGTCTTCATATTTAAAACATAACAATGGAATGTTCTTTTGTTTGACATATCCTTAAAAATATTGGAATTTTTGAACTTCATGTTAGACATGCATTGTATACAAAATTACTCACTTAAAAAAAAAACAATAAGAGTATAATTTAACATACTAAAAAAAGGAACATTTACCTTTACATAAATATTCTAATTAAATTTGTTTAAATAAAATCAGTTAACCCGTGGGAACAAGGGTATGCTACTAGTTAAAATACAGATTACAGTATTAACTTCGTTCCTTAAGTCCGTACTCCATAGGTAATATGCTCGAAACGTGGTAGTTTTATTTGAATTGTTAATGGCCTTTTGCTTGTGATTAACGTAGTAACTTTATGCATATCACAATTTTGTATCCGATATTTTATTTGCGTGAGCTAAAAATGTCATTCTACTATTTTTAACTTAGAAGATCAACTGCATTCATTTTGCTCAATAGATATGATACCTCTTCATGAGTGCAATGAAACGAGGTAGGAAAAGCAACACCACTCTCACATTAAACTCGAGAGGAAAAACCCCATTTCCTTCCCGCCAGCATCTATCCATGCAAGAAAAAATACAAAATTTAAATCCATGATGTTATCCTTTTGCTTCCATTTTTATATCGCAGGTCTTGAAAACATTTTGCACACTGGCGTGTAACATTTTTATGCCAATTAGAAGGAAAGTCAACGGCCAATGTAATAGCTCTTCATATTGCTTAAGTCAGAAAGCGCTTACAATGCCCATTTTCTATAATGTTTCTATTCATAGCTAGTTGACACGGGGGAATAGGATAAACTACCATATGAAATGGTGAAAATTTTTATGTTGACCAGAGATATATGGAGGCTGGTAAATCTCTTTTACATTACATAAAAAAGCTGTCTCTGCTACACCATTATGCAGCCGTCACTTGGATTAACACTTCTAACTGGACAAAATCAGGAAGCAATCAAGAAAAATGACAAAAGTCAACCAACTATACCCTGTATACACTCACTAATCCAAAAATCTTATGTACTGATACAGTTTCAGCGATGATGATCAATGACCTCAACTTGGAGAACCTCCATATAAAAACGGAAGTAGTAAAAAGCTCAAGGCGCTGTGGTTGGCAGATACAAGGTGTTGAGAGCAATGTTACTCCATTGACAGAAAGAATTACATACCACATAACTAACTTAAAGTCTTCAGACACCACCTGAATTGCTGACTTCATTAGTCCTATACATAGTTGCCTTTTTCCATCTTCGCCAAGTTTACAAGCCCTTAGATATATAATAATGCCAAATTCATCCTATGCATGAACTCATCAATTCCTAATTATAAATCTTTACTGGCTTCTCAAACGTGTGCCGATTCTGAAAACATAAGCCATGAGGTGTAAACAAAAGAGAGATTTTTACCCTCAACTGAATTGTCATTGAGAAAGCTTGACCATCAGAAAATTCACTAACCTGGTTGACAGCGTATGATCTTTTAGGAGCATTGTCGGTATGCTCCAAGCCAAGATATTGCTCCCAAGCACCATAAACATCTCTTCTCTATCAAAAGATACCAAAACAAGCACAAAGTAAACACATTTAAACATGAATATAGTGATGAATATCTTTTTGAGAAAATAACAATTACAATTAAGTTTCAATAAGCGCACCTGAAAACGGCTGGATACAATGTCAGAATCTTGAAGGTACTCGGGACGCCCTAGTGATAGAAATGCAAACTTCCACTGGAAAAACAAGAAACATACAAATCAACTTTTTCTCAATGAATTCATCAAGCAAACAAATTTACTCAAAAAGCCGGAAATCTAAAAATAACACAGGTAAATGATGAAATACCTTGCCAAACTCATCATCAGGAACTTGAAGTTTCTTTTGTATTCGCACTTTAATTTCGGATAGAGTTTCACCTTCATGTATTACCAGAAAAAAAGGTTCCCCAAAGTTTTGAATTTGCTGTAAATTTTGGGGGGAAAACAAAAATAAATACTTAGGTCATACAATTAAAGTCGCATGAAATATCTGCGAATCAATTTTAAAAACATCATAATAAAAAATTAATCAATTAATACTATTTACCATTTGGTTTTGAGCTGTGTCTTTATTGAAATGGTACACATGAATCAGACGATCATGAGGACCAAGATTTTTCTCTTCTTCTGGAATCTGTTACATTTGAATGTGACCAAGTAAGAATTTGAAATATTTAGTTGAGAAACTGAACAAAAAGAATATAATATAATTGGAAGAATCACACGATATTATCATTTGAACAAATAAAGGCAGGAATACTTCATAACACTAAGGCTATCTCCCTTGTTTCTAGTCTCTACCCCCATATATAGAAAGAAATTTCTACCTCCTCTGCTCGTAATGTCCAGTATTGATCATTAATGTTTTCAATTTTTTCACTCGGAGGGAAGACCTGCACAGGCAGAGGGCAACAAGTGACAAACAAATTTCAACGATAAAAATGTGTTGTTTCTGAGTCAATAGCACATGCAGAAACACACAGGTAAAGGACAGGATCAAATTGAATAGAAAATTTAAATAAGATTTCCAGATGGTTTTTTTAACAATAACAAAAAATAGTAATAATCAACTAGTCATCAATGCATCATACCTTGTATATTTTGTGATAGAAGACTTCAAGCAACCTAAGTTCAGCTTCAGGATCAGATAACTCAACCTGAGCAATAGTAAAAAGTGGGCATTAGAATTAAAGTATACTTTCATGTAGAAGTTAATAATGAAGGAAACATTAGCAACTTTATTTGCAAAATTTGGTATTTGCCCTACAATGCACTCACAATTCACAACATCTAGAAACAGGCAAATATGGTAGAGACTTGGAATTTGGGGTGGGGCTTAACTCAACTCCAAAAGCTAAATCATGAGGCTTTGATGATTTTTCTACACTTAGATACAATATTTTGGTCATATCATCCATCAATGCGAGATTTTTAACGCACTTATCACTCTGAAAACTGCACATCTTAAGCAAGAAGTCAGGTAATTCAATAACATCCCATTAATGGGTGACTTGATGGTCCAACAACCATCAATGGGATAGACTTCAATAGTATCTTAGATTTTGAGTTTACTCATAGCCCAACAAAACGGCTAGTTCATGGGGTAAGAGTTGTCCCGCACTTATGATCATATCATTAGTCAATGTGGGATCTCCAACACCAATCACTTTGAAAACTAAACATCTTCAGCAAAAAGATTTTAGGATTAGACATTTGCAGCTGGTATAATAGAATTCCAATAATGGGCGGCCTACATACCAAACAACATTCACTAGGACAGGTTCTAATACCTTTGGAATTTGGGCTTAGGCCTGGGACAATCCTGAAAGCTAGCTCATGGGGTGAGGGTTGCCCCTCACTTGTACATATTATTTTGATCATATCATTAGTTAATGTGGGATCTCCATCAATGAGTCTATAAACACTGCCTTATTTCCCTTTTGACTTCAAATGAAGCAATGTATCATAATTGTTAGCATCTGTTTCTTGGGACCAGTGTTGTCTATGTAGGCATGTTTATAAATCAAAACTAAACAATCTCACCTTTGTCTTAAGATCATCAAGGACATCCCCAACAGTGCTCTGCTTCGGGAGTCTGATAGTATGAATAACCACCTGATGAAAATATTTTAAGAAACACAGAAGTGTTAGGAAATAAATCAACATAAAAATGGAAGAGAATCTGGTCAACATACTCACTTCATCCTTGGTGGCATGATGAAATGCAACTTTCAGAGTTTTCAACCCTTGCAATTCTGGTAGAGGGATGTCAAGTACTTCATAGTATAATATATCTGAGGTCTGACATTGAAGAAAGGAATAAGATCTATTCTCTTTTCAAGAAAAATATTAAGATCAATTTACAATAAATACCTGATTGTAATGAACTAACATGTCAGACAGATGTTCTACCCCTCGGTATTTAATAGGCTGGGGTTTGGGTTGTTGTGAATAGCAGTTGTGTGGTGTAAGCCGTATTTTGGATGGATCATCCAAACCAAGTTGTTGAGCTACTCTCTCCACCACATCATCATATGAATAAAGCCTTGACCTAAAACTCAATGTAAGGAAAAGAATAAGACCAAGGACAGAATGCTAAACATAATCATCTACAAAATAAAACTACTTCTGCTCTTTAGTAAAAAAGGTAAATAGTATAAAATTTAACAATTTGCCCCCAACAAGTACCAAGAAGCTTACATCTCTAAGAAAAAGTCGTCTTCCTTAGGTCTATCCAGAGATCGAAAGTGAACCACCTAAGAATACATCAAACATATAAGAATTTGAGCTCTTATTTCTATATTGACTTATGAAATTTGCAAGATTAATTAATTACATACAGATATGCACAAGCATGGGCACGTAGTAAAATAAAAAAAAATAATCTACCTAAAAAAATTGACTTAATTCGGGAAACTTCACATGCACATAAAAAAGAAATAAATTTGTATCATATGATTCATATTGTAAATTAATCCCTAAATTTTAGGAAAACCACAGCATCTCATTAATTGGAAGGACTGCAGTCAATCTTCACCTTTGTAACTTACGGGATACCAAATTTTGGGAATACCCTATTTTTTATTTCCTTATTTTTCTTTACGTTATTCTATATACTGTATTTATGCTCATTTGAAATGAAACAAGACAGGAAATATTTTCTTCACACTCTACTAATATGGTATCAGAGTTGGTTCCTTCATAGATTAAAAAACAAGGTTCGGTCAGGCCTTATGACCTCGGACCTATCACCCCAAAAAATACTGATCGGTCTACCAAAACTCTCAATGAGTCTCAATCAAAACACATAATTAATCACCCCATGACTCCATCCTCTTTAAGTTGTCATTGTTTTCTCTTGATTATAGATAAATGAATTTGTGTCTGAACATTACACAATTCCTGTAAACTTCAATATGGCATCAGTAACCTAGGGTTCTCTTAAATCCCCTTTTTTGTGCCCGTTGTGTCCACAAATATGCCTGATTGTATACATGATTCCTTCCATATTAGTTTCTTTTACTGAATGTGGCAGACAGCAATTAGATGTGAGGCAACATGGGGAGACCAAAAGTAAGTAAATGAATAACCAAAATGTACTAGAAAATATTTCACAATCTGATTTCTGTTGTTAATTTGCTATTATTTGTCAACATCATCAGCTTGCTGGCTGTCACGAGAGTGAAAGCATAGGCTTTGTATACACATCAGAATTTTGTAGACACATCATGATAGCATTGATGCTCCTACAACTGTCCCTTACATTTCACGAGTGTAGTCAATCAACCGGATCCAACAATATCACAAATTTTTTGTATAGCAGATTCCAAAGTATTCAGAAAGATCAATGACATTTTGAGACACAGCAACAGTCTTGGTCAAAGATGACTGCACTTTATATTTTTTCATCACCCATATTTCTATTAAAATGTTGACACAGGGGTCCTGGTCCCAACACTCATCCCATAAATTATTCTCCATGTACCGCCAAACCACAATTTATTTTGTGTACTGAAAATCAACAGGAAGTGGTATCCCTAAAATAAAACATTTCGGTTAAATCAAAGGGGAAAATAAGAATAATATGCATTAATACATCATAAATTTGCTTTAGCATCAAATTTTGGGTTAACCCTGTTGAACACTTGAACCACCAAGTAGTCATTCTTTGATGCGTCATGCTTGAAACCACGAAGAAACACATGAGACACATTAGGTGAGTAATACACTTGTTTTTCAACACCTGTATATGGATTCTACAACTAGATACTTCCACCAAATTTCAAAGGTATAAGACCTCTACATGAACCTTTGATTTTAAGGTGATAAGATTTGGGAGCAAAAGTTGAGGTTTAATGCAGTAGTCACTGCAAAGGGATGCATTTAAGTTTGCGGATAGAAAAAACTCATGATGATGAGAAGATTGACTCTAATATCACAAGTCTTTATGTGCATGCGCAGCTAGTTCAAAACATAATGTTGCAAAGTGTGGATCAAATAAGTCATGATGTACAAACACATTTGAGACATTAAGTGACAACAAGATTTCAACTATCAAATCTTAGGGTTTATACACACACATATATAGATATTGATCTATCGAGTGAGTTTTAGATCACTCAAGCACCTCTTTTTTGTATGGCATTTTGAAGCACATGTTAGACATGTTACCAAATAAAAATTGTTGGTTAACATTAAAACCTTTAGAATAAGTGGAAATTGAAAGTTAACAGGGACATAAAGGAGGCAACACTTGGAAGACCTTAACCATTTCCAATGAGGATTTGATCAGGTCCTTCAAATAATGTTGATGCAAGTTTTGAGACACATTTGTAACATGATAAGTGGCTCTAGAGTCAGAATATTAACTTCCATGACTAAAGGTTGAGTGTTTGTGAGCATGGCTTGAGGAGTTGGTGTGCTGATGGAATGAGGTGATAGTGAAGAGTTGATATCTCTCCTTCTCAACTAGAGGACCATCTTCAATAATCTTGTGCTTCCAATTTCGGTCTAGGGGAGCTGTTGTAGGTCTACACCTAGTTTCCCTGTTTCTCGAAACAAATCAAGAGTGTACTTCCTTTGTGAGATGAAAATACCTTTCTTGCTTCTAGCTATTTCCATCCCAAGAAAGTATTGAAGCTGCCCAAGATCTTTAACCTTGAATTCTGCTTGCAAACAACTTTTGAGATTGTCAATTTCTTGATTCTCATCACCTATGATTACCATGTCATCTACATATACAATAAGAATAGCCCTTCTTTCATCTTTGGATTTTTTTTGAAAAAGGGTGTGGTCTGCTTGGCTTTGAACATTGCCAAGTTGTTTCATAGACTTGAATCTGAATGATTTTCATATTATTGAATTGATGGGTACAATAAAATAAATAGGCATAAAACATAATCAATCCCTAAAGTTTAGGGATTTAGATAAAACTGACTAAGGAAACTAAACTAGAAATTAGGAGAGGATATATTAGAGAAGAGAATATAGGATAATAAATACTTTTATTTGTTGTCTTATTTACGTGTATCCAAATATATTTTCTGATTGTATTTTGCTATTATCTTTAGGTTAGTTACTGTTGTTGACTAACTAACTCTTGAGTTAGTTAAGTCCGTTAGGTTTATATATGTAGATAATACCTCTCTTGTATTATCTTTTTCAATCAATTCAATTCTCATTCAAAATATTGAATCTCAGAAATCCTCTTGCAATTCCTTTTCTCATATGGTATCAGAGTGAGCACGGTTCGTTCCGTTTCTCAACCCACCTCTCCATCGTATCCTGCTAATTGCTCGCGCCTCTGTTGCTGCACGAAATCTCCTCGCTGTTGTTGCTCGCGCGTTTTTCGCCGCGCCTTGTCGCTGATCTTGCTTCGCTGATCTTGCTGTTCTTGCTCGCGCGTTTCGTCGCGCCTCGTCGCTGTTCTTGCTCGCGCGTTTTGTTTCGTCGCGCCTCGACGCTGTTCTTGCTTGCGCGTTCGGTCCTGTTTCTGTCATTCGTTCACACTCTCTTCATCGTGTGACTTCTTCCATCTTGTCGTCTCTTGCCTCCGTTGATTCAATGGCTTCCGCTTCCTCTGACCATTCCGCGTCACACACTTTTTCCCAATCTGTTACATGCAAATTGGATGACAAAAATTTCATGACCTGGCAACAACAGGTCACTGCTGTGATCCGCGCTCATGACCTCAAACGTTTCGTGGTTAATCCAAAAATTCCACTCAAATTCTTGACTGCTGAAGATCGTGACTCCAACAATGTCAATCCTGAGTATACTGTTTGGGACCACAAGGATTCGCTACTCTTTTCTTGGCTGCTTTTAACCCTCTCTGAATCTATACAGGCTCGTGTCGTCTCCTGTCGGCACTCCTATCAAATTTGGGATCTTGTTTTCCAACATTTCCACTCGCTCACCAAGGTTAAAGCTACTCAACTGCGTCTTGAACTCCGCACCATCAAGAAAAGGACACGTTCATGCTCCGAGTACTTACTCCGCATTAGCACCATTATTGAAATGCTGGCTTCGATTGGCAGTCCTGTTTCACCTCGTGAGCATGTTGAATGCATCATTAGTGGTTTGCCACCCGAATACGACTCGCTCATCTCCACTGTCACTGCCTTTGCTAGCAGGGATGACACATTTTCCCCTGCAGAACTTGAGCACGTAATTTGCTCAAAAGGCTCGACTTGATCAAACCAAAATCGCCACTCTCCAAGAACCTGTAACAATCAATCTTGCCCAGCCTGTCCCTGTTCCTCGTGACTCAGAACGCTAATTTTGCCTTTCAACAATCTCAGCTCGCTCACACTCAGCCTAACACGCTTCAGAATTTTCCTAATCAGAACCGCGATGGTGGTCGTGGTCGTCGTGGTGGCAGGAATCGTGGTGCTTCGGTTCAATGTCAAATCTGTCATAAACGTGGTCATGAAGCCTCCACGTGTTATCAACGCTTCACTCCAATGCTTACTCCCTACCCTACCTTTGGCTCTGGGCCTGTCTATCCTCCTCGCACTGGCACTGTTCCACAGTTTGGCACCGCAAACATGCTTGGCCTCTCTGGTCAACCTTCGTGGCCGCCCCCCACCATCGGTGGATCCTTTGGGTCTATTCCCTCTGGCTACTATCCTTCACCGCCTGGATTCCATCTTCCCACGTCACAACCTACTCAGCAAGGCTACTCTGGTTCCACTTCCTCTACTCCAAATGCGACGCCCACCCTAAACACTACCACAACATCATGCCACTCTGGATCCTCAACATCTCCTTCAAAGTGCCCAGTTTACAGGAACCGAGCACATTGCTATGGCCAATGGCCAAGGTACATCTATAGCTTCAATTGGTTCTAATGTGTTTAGGTCCCCCATTCATCCCTCCACTGTTTTCTGCCTGAAAGACTTATTACTTGTTCCTACTTTAACAAAAAATCTAATCAATGTATCTAAGTTTGCCAAAGATAATAATGTCTACTTTGTATTCTATCCTCATTCATGCTTTGTCAAATCACAGGATTTGAACGAGACTCTTCTTGAGGGCAAGCTTGGTGAAGATGGTCTCTATCATTTTCAGCCAATTCTTGAAACGAATAAATCCCACTCTGGCAACATACCCAAACACTTTACTAATTCTGCACCTTGTATTTTTCTTTCTGAACAATGTAAAAATGGTGTTTCTCATACTTACAAACAATGGCATTTACGGTTAGGGCATCCTCAGCATGATGCACTAATCAAAGCTCTACATTTGTGTAATATTCGGATTCCTCATATTAATAAAATTTCCAACTTTTGTGATTCGTGTTGTGTGGCCAAATCTCATAAACTTCCCTCTAAATCCTCTACCACCGTTTATTCTAAACCTCTTGAACTCGTTTTTCTTGATGTTTGGGGACCTGCATCATTAGATTCCAATTGTGGTTATTTGTACTTTTTAACGTGTGTTGATGCTTGCACTAGATATGTTTGGATTTATCTGCTTCATCGGAAGTCCGATGTTTACACTCACTTTCTGAATTTCAAAGCCCTTGCTGAGAAACAATTTCAAACTCCACTTCAGGCGGTTCAAACTGATGGTGGTGGTGAGTTTCGTCCGTTAGTTCCGTTTTTGCAACAAGAAGGCATACTGCATCGACTGACATGTCCGTACACTCATCATCAAAATGGCATGGTTGAAAGGCACCATCGTCATATTGTTGAACTTGGCTTGACCATGCTTCATCATGCTTCGTTACCCCTCAAGTTCTGGGATCATGCATTTCTGACCGCTGTGTACCTCATTAATCGACTTCCCTCTTCGTCTATTGATCACAACTCACCCTACAAACTCATCCATCACAAAGACCCTGACTATCAGTTTCTAAAAATCTTTGGCTGCTCCTGTTTTCCTCTACTCAGACCCTACAACCAACACAAAATTCAACCTCGGTCAGAGGAGTGTCTCTTCTTAGGTTACTCTCCTACTCACAAAGGCTACAAATGCCTAAGCAAGTCTGGCCGTATCTACATCAGCAAAGATGTAGTGTTTAATGAAGACAGATTCCCCTACAATGACCTCTTTATTTCCCAATCTACCTCATCTGATCCTTGCACTTCTGTCTCCACTATTCCGTCTCTTATCAACCCGTCTCAACCCACTCTACCTGAGAGCTCTGCTTCATCTGGTGATGGTCTCCCATACACTCAGTCTGCTGACCCTCAACTTCCTTCACCTATCACATCACACAGCTCCTCCTCTACCTCTACTGCCTTGACTGAAGCTTCAGAACCAGCCAGACCACTTAATGTTCATCCAATGCTTACACGCTCCAAAAATGGAATTGTTCAACCCAGACGAAATCCCACACTTCTTCTGTCGCATGTTGTGCCTAAGACAGTCAAAACTGCTTTGGCTGATCCTAATTGGCGTGCTGCCATGCAAGCTGAAATTACAACCTTACACACCAACAACACCTGGAGCCTAACTACCCTACCTAGTGGCAGAAAACCCATTGGGTGCAAATGGGTTTTTCGTGTCAAGGAAAATCCTGATGGTTCTATCAATAAATATAAGGCCCGGTTGGTTGCCAAAGGTTTCCATCAACTACCTGGTCTGGACTTTTCTGAAACCTTCTCTCCTGTTGTAAAACCAGTTACCATTCGTACTGTTCTCTCTCTTGCTGTATCCTTTCAGTGGTCTCTTCGACAACTTGACATTAATGATGCCTTCCTCAATGGCATGCTTGAGGAAGACATCTACATGTCTCAGCCTCCTGGTTTTACAGATTCTGCCAATAAAAATCTTGTCTGTAAATTGCACAAATCTCTTTATGGACTGAAACAGGCTCCTCGAGCCTGGTTTGACAAACTTACGTCTGTTTTACTCAAGCTTGGTTTCAACAAAAGCAAGTGTGATCCCAGTTTGTTCATCTTCTCCACCTCTACTGTCACTATTTTCATGCTTGTCTATGTAGACGACATCATTCTCACTGGAAATTCTCCATCCATGCTGCAAAAATTTGTTACCCAACTCAACGATATTTTTTCTCTCAAAGATCTTGGTACTTTGGACTACTTCTTAGGTATTGAAGTCAAGTCTCTCTCTCAGGGAAAATTGCTCCTTTCCCAGGCCAAGTATATTACTGACCTTCTTACTAAGGTCAAAATGGAAGACTCCAAAAGAATCTCCACTCCCATGATTGGCGGACAACAACTTGCTAAAGAAGGAACTCCATTTGATGATCCTACCTTGTATAGGCCTGTAGTTGGTGCATTGCAGTATGCCACAATTACAAGACCTGAAATTGCCTTCAGTGTTAATAAGGTAAGCCAGTTCATGTGCTCTCCCATGGAAGAGCATTGGAAAGTTGTCAAACGAATTCTTAGATATCTCAAAGGAACTGTCGGTCATGGACTTGTGTTCTCGCCTGCAAAGCACACTGATCCCTTCAATCTCACTGCTTTCACTGATGCTGATTGGGCGTCTGATCAAAATGACCGAAGATCAACTTCAGCAACGTGCATCTATCTTGGTCCTAATCTTGTGTCTTGGTGGTCCAAGAAACAACTACTTGTTGCCAGATCCAGCACTGAAGCTGAATATAGAGCCTTAGCTCAAGTTGTAACTGAAGTTTTGTGGATTCAGTCACTGCTGAAGGAATTAAAGGTTCCTCTAAATACTCCTACTGTACTTTGTGACAATCAAAGTACTGTTGCACTCTCACACAATCCTGTTCTACACTCCAGATCCAAGCATATGGAGCTTGATATCTTTTTTGTTCGTGAAAAAGTACTCAACAAGTCCCTCAATGTTTCGCATATACCTGCCCAACATCAGTTTGCAGATGTTCTGACCAAGGCCCTGTCTCCCAAGCGGTTTCTTCTTCTTCGCTCCAACCTCAATGTTGCTGATCCATCTACTTTGTTTCATCCCCCTTGAGCTTGTAAGGGGTGTATTAGAGAAGAGAATATAGGATAATAAATACTTTTATTTGCTGTCTTATTTACGTGTATCCAAATATATTTTCTGATTGTATTTTGCTATTATCTTTAGGTTAGTTACTGTTGTTGACTAACTAACTCTTGAGTTAGTTAAGTCCGTTAGGTTTATATATGTAGATAATACCTCTCTTGTATTATCTTTTTCAATCAATTCAATTCTCATTCAAAATATTGAATCTCAGATATCCTCTTGCAATTCCTTTTCTCATAGGATAAACTAGTATATCTAAACTATATCTTATAGAATTATCTTAACACTCCCCCTCAAGCTGGAGCATATATATCATATGCATCTAGCTTGTTACATATATATGTTATCCTAGGACCTCGTAAAGGTTTAGTAAAGATATCTGCAAGTTGATCCTTGGAGCAAACTGAGGAGGTCTTGATGATACCGGAGAGGATCTTTTTTCTGATGAAATGGCAGTCAACCTCTATATGCTTTATTCTCTCATGAAAAACTGGATTAGAGGAGAGGTATAAAGCTGACTGGTTATCACAAACTAGTTCCATATGACCAACCTTGCAAAACTGCAACTCTTGAATTAAGAATTTTAGCCACAAGAGCTCACATGTGGTGTGAGCCATAGCACGGTATTCTGCTTCTGTACTTGATCGTGCAACAACACTTTGCTTTTTACTCTTCCATGAGACAAGATTACCACCCATGAAGACACAATAGCCTCATGTTGACCGTCTATCACTTGCATCACCTGCCCAATCTGCATCTGAATATCCAACAATGTATGTATGTCCTTTATCATTGTAAACAAGTCCTTTTCTTGGAGATATTTTGATGTATCTAAGGATTCAAACAACTGCAAGCCAATGACTCTCACAGGGAGAGTTAAGAAACTGACTTACAACACTGACAGGAAAAGATATATCAGATCTGGTCATGGTGAGATAATTCAATTTTCCCACTAATCTCCGATATCTCCTTGGGTCAGGATAAGGCTCCCCCTGATTAGGCATAAGCTTCACATTGGGATCCATAAGAGTGTCAACTGGCTTACAATCTGTAAGTCCGGTCTCTTCTAGAATATCAAGGGCATATTTTCTCTGAGAAATAGGAATACCAGACTTTGACTGAGCGACCTCAATCCCAAGGAAATAACGTAGGGGACCTAAATCCTTAGTTTGAAAGTTTTTAAATAAATGTTGCTTCAGAGCCTTGATGCCCTCCTGATCATCACCTATAGTCACAATATCATCTACATAAACAACAAGATAGATAAATCTATGTGTCGATGAGCGTTTAAAGAAGACAGAGTGGTCTGCCTCGCAGCGAATCATTCCAAATTCCTGTATAACTTTGCAAAACCGACCAAACCAAGCACGAGGTGATTATTTGAGGCCATACAAGGACTTTTGTAATTTACATACAAGACCAGACCCCCCTTGAGCAACAAACCCAGGAGGTTGATCCATATAAATCTCCTCCTCCAAATCACCATGTAAAAAGGCATTTTTGATGTCTAATTGAAACAAAAGCCAATGCCTCATAGCATCCATGGCTAGGAAGAGACGAACTGAGGCCATCTTCGCAACTGGAGAGAAAGTGTCCTTGTAATCCAAACCATATACTTGTGTGTATCCTTTAGCCACAAGACGAGCTTTCAATCTATCCACTTGTCCATCAGGGCCCACTTTAACATTAAATACCCACCGACAACCAACAACAGATTTTCCAGGCAGAGGTGGGACAAGTACCCAAGTGTGGTTAGAGTCTAAAGCTGTCATCTCATCAATCATTGCTTGTCACTATCCTGGATGGGTTAAGGCCTCCTATACGGTCTTGGGAATGGTAATAGAAGAAATAGCAGAGACAAAAACATAATAGGTAGGAGACAAACGATGATATGAAAGAAAGTTATAAATGAGGATTACAAGTAGAACGACTATCTTTACGAAGAGCAATGAGCAAGTCAACTGAGGTAGGTGGGGCCGGAGTAGGTGAGGAGATTGAAGCAGGAGTAGAATCACATGGCTCAATTGTAGAATCATTGGGAGGAACAACAGTATGTGATCGACGCTCATAGGTTATCCCAAATCGATGTAGAGGATGGTCAGACCCTGGTAGAGTGGGAGGATCTGGTGCCTCTAAAGTAGCAGGTGTGGTAGGAGGCACACTATGATCAAAATGAGGAATAGGCAATACCTGAGAGGAGATCTGAGTTAACCGGAGAGACATCTGTGGCAATAAAATATGGTGTATCTTCAAAGATAGTGACATATGCACTAGTGTAAAATCGATGCGTAGCAGGAAAGTAACAACAATACCCCTTTTGGACACGGGAGTATCCTAAGAACACACATTTGATGGCCTGAGTAGACAACTTATCACCTCTTCCATCACTACCATTAAAATCTGTTTTACTAGTTCATGGATGTCCCTTTAATTTGATTTCTATAAGTAAGTTGACTCGGTCACTAAACTGTGTCATAACTTTCACTTCTGATTCTTTCTTGATACAAGACCGAAGTACGGGACAGACGATTGGAGCTGGATCTGAATCACATGGTCTCTACTACCTCCAGCCTTCTACCTCTACCATATGTGCATCTATTGAGTCTCCTGGTTTAATCTACCGTCGCCTAGGTTATCCAAGCTTGAATAAATTAAAGAAAATGGTACCTCATCTCTCACGGTTAGTCTTTAGAGTCCAATAGACATAGAATGAGAGAGACAGACTGTAGAATTACCGGTATGAGCAACAGTGATGGAGGAAAGGGCTTGTTTAGTCGCCTTCAGTTGAAGATACTCTTTGTAATCATCGGCAGATAATGTGATTGGATGATTGCTCTCGGGTTCAATCTTGACTTCTAGAGCCGAAGTCGGAGATTGAGCCACTTTAGCTGTCTTGCTCGGAAATCCATGCAAGGAATAACACCTGTCTCGTGTATGTCCATCTCTTTGGCAGTAGGTACAATGGAGGTTTCCTCTACCCCCTTTACCACGACCACGTCCTCGACTTCCACGGTCAATTGAACTAGAGATAAAAGCAAAAGGTGTGCCATTCTTGAAATTCTCTGCCATGAAGAGAAAAAGGAGAAGAACGGCAAAAACACCTCCAAACAATCCCGAAAGACCTTCGAGACAGCAACCAAACAGTCTCAAAATTCCGTGGAAGCAACCAAACAACCACGGAATTCCAAGCAGTAACCAAACGACCACCTACAGTGTGACCCACAACCTGAAAAGGGTCAAAACAAGAAGAGGGAGAGCCGGCGAGTCCAATGGTGCAAACGGCGTCGCAAACGGAGGCCTGGAGTGCGGCGCGTGGGGGAGCTTTTTTGACAAAAAACCGCTCGTGAGAGTGCGTGAGACACCGGTCTGGAGGCGGCTCGCGACAGAAAGGCCGATCGGCGACCTCTGAACACTCAAGCGGCATCAACTCCGACGACCGCCAACAAAATTCGAAAAACCCTAGATGCCTTAGTGGCGGCTGGGTTAGGGTTTCCAAACCAGGACCAGAATGCTCTGGTACCAACTTTAATTTGAATGATTTTCATATTATTAAATTGATGGGTACAATAAAATAAATAGGCATAAAACATAATCAATTCCTAAAGTTTAGGGATTTAGATAAAACTGACTAAGGAAACTAAACTAGAAATTAGGAGAGGATAAACTAGTATATCTAACCTATATCTTATAGAATTATCTTAACACATAGTAGTGCTGAATCTTGTGAACCAGGCCGTTGGGGACTATTTCAGTCCATACACGGACTTATTTAACCTGCACACAACATCATTCTTTTCTCCTTCAAATCCAGGGGGCAATTTCATATAAACTTCCTCTTCCAACTTCCCATTCAAGAAAGCATTCTTCACATCTAATTGGTGTAGTTTCCAATCCATATTTTCTGCAAGAGAAATGAGATTCTAATAGAATTAAGTTTTTCAACTGGTGCAAATTTTTCTTCATAATCTATATACCATGGGTTTGGGTATAGCCTTGGGCCACTAACCTCGCTTTATATATGTCTATCTTCCCATCTGCACCCATTTTTGTGGTAAATATCCATCTACAGCCCACAACTTTCTTATCCTTGGGAAGCTTGACAATATCCCAGGTCTTATTTTCTTCTAGTTCAACCATTTCCTCTAGGACAACAGCTCTCCATTTTTCGTCTTTTAGAGCATCAAAGACAGTGTTTGGGATCTGAACTCTATCCAATTCTGTAACAAAAGCTCTATATCTCGGAGATAGGTTAGAATATGAGGAAATTTGATATAGAATACTTTGTACAAGATCTAACACCTTTCTGTAAGGCAATAGGCAAGTCAAATTCATCTATAATATCGTTTTCAACATTAAGATTTTCAACTGCACAATTACCCCCAGTGTTACAATCTATTGCTTCCACATGATTTGGCTCCAGGTCTGAAGATTGACCTTGCAAAGGAACATTATGTCTTCTAATGTAGAACTTTGGAAAAAATTTGAACTCATTTTGAGTCCTTTTTTCTAATTCTCCCCCTTGACTGGTTATTTGTGTAGATTCTGTTTCAAATTCTTTTTGCATAGGTTCAAGTAAAGGAAGAAAAATTAGGAGATAGAAGGATCCCAATGATGAGGTTCAATCATATATTCTCCCCCGAAATGAATCATTGTGAAATAAAGGTTGATTTTCAAGAAAAGCGGTGATATGTAAAACCTTTTGGATTTTGGGAAGTAACATTTGTACCCTTTTTGTGTGGTAGAATAGCCAAGGAATATGCATTTATGAGATTCTGGTTACCCTTTTTGTGTAGGAGAATAGCCAAGGAATAGCCAAGGAATATGCATTTATGACATCTGTACACACAAATATTTTTGGTTGAATAGACTCCAACATTCTGACTAAAGGAAAAAAACTTTTTAGACAGTTAAGAGGGGTTAAAAGTTGGAGAGGTTTGGAGGGAAGACAATTTATAAGATAGGTAGCAGTTAACATAGCTTCTCCCCAAAAATGGTTGGGAACATTTGTGGTGAACATAAGAGAACGAGCACCTCAAAAATGTGCCATTTTTTCTTTTAGCAACCCTATTTTGTTGCAGGGTATGGTTGCAAGAACTTTGATGGAATATGCCATGTTCCTGTAGGTAACCATTAAGATCATTAGAGAAGTATTCCTTCCCATTATCAGTACGAAGGATGTGAATTGATGAGCCAAAAATATTGGTGACAAGAGGTACACCCAACACACGAGTATTGGTAGCTTCAGATTTTTCTTTCAAGAGGTACACCCAACACACAAGTATGGTCATCTATAAAGGTGATAAACCATCTGGCTCCATTTATGTTAGGAATTCGAGAAGGACCCCATATGTCACTATGAATGAGATGGATGGGTTGTGATGGTTGATAGGGATGAGAGGGATAATTAGTTCGAGATTGTTTTGCAAGAATGCAATGTTCGCACCTAAAAGAAGAAATATTTTTATTGAAGAATAAATCTCTGGATACAAGTGTTTCAAATAATTGAAATTAGGGTGAACAAGACGGTTGTGCCATAGAAAAACATTTGAATCTGACACGGTTGATAGGGAGATGGTTTGAGAAGAATCTGACTTTGATGGTGAATTAGAAACAAAATATAGACCATTGTGTTCCTTAGCACTACCAATCATCATCCCCGAAGACAAATCCTAAAAAATACATTGAGAAGGGTAAAAAATTATTGCACAATTTAGATCTTTAGTCAATTTACTGGCAGATATGAGACTGTATTTTAATTCAGGAACATTAAGGACAGATTTTAGTTTTAGTCCCGACAAGTTTAAGTTACCAGTACCAGTTACCATTGATGAATTATCGTCAACTACTGTAATAGTGACACATTTATCAGCTTTCTTGTATGACATAAAGTCAACAAATGACCCTGTCATATGGTCAGTAGCTCCGGAATCTAGGATCCATTCTCCTGTATTTTCTTGTCTAGACAAGAAAGAAAACTGACCATTACCTTTGTGAGCAATGTTTGTTGTAGAGTTTGTTGGTGCAGAAGCTTCAGGTTTGAGTTGAGAGAGTAGGTTCTTTAGCATATCCATTTGCTCATCAGAAAAAATAGTTGAACATTGCTTCCTTACATCTGCAAAAGATTCAACAACATTAACAGAGGCAACAACTTTGCGCTGACTTCTAGGTTTCCAATTTGCAAGTTTTCCATGAATGAGCCAGCATGTCTCCTTGGTGTGGTAAGGTTTTTGGCAATGATCACACCATGTCTTGGCCTCTTTAGGACGGATAGTCTTTAGATCATTTTTTCAAGATACAAGAGCTGAGATTAAATGAGAATTCTCAATTGTAGGATTGTTTTGCAACATCACTTTCCTCCTACTTTCTTCTCTTCTAACCATGGTAAAGGCTTCCTTGAGAGTTGGTAGTGGTTTGAGGCCAAGGATCCGTCCCCTAACTTCATCTAATTCTTTTGTAAGTCCCTGAAGGAAATCAAATACCCTCTTTTTCCAGCATTTGGTCATACAACAATTTATCCTCAAAACATTCCCATGAAATAGTATAGAACAAGTCCATTTCTTGCCATAACTCTACCAACATATTAAAATACTCAGTTACAGATTTGTTACCTTGTTGAGTATTACACAAAGATGACCTTATTTCAAAGCATTGGGCAGAGTTTTGGAGGTCTGAGTACATCTCCTGAACAGTGGTCCATATTTCATGGGCAGTTTTGCAGAAAAGGTAAGTTCTGCCAATTTTAAGTTCCATTGAGTTTATCAACCAAGCCATGACAATGGAGTTCTCAACATCCCAGTTATTGTAGGAAAGATCAATCATTGGTGGAGCTGCAGAAGTCCCTGTAAGATAGCCCATTTTTCCTTTCCCTTTGATGACAAGAAGGACCGACTGGTACCATTCTCGGAAGTTTAACCCATTTAATTTGTGTTGGGTTATTTGAATTGAGGAGTTTAGGTCAATAGGTTGGAAGGATGAAGCCATATGGGCTGGTTTGTTTAGGTTTCTGTTTGAAGGCAAAATATTTTCTGGTGTGGATGGTTGTGTGGGTGGTACATCAGCCATGAAATTGTATTGAGTTTTCATCTAAGATTAAGAATAGTTGGCTCTTGATACCATATTATCGGAAGCAGAAGAAATCATTCTCCTTATTTTATTCAAATGATTGGTCTAGTACATAAATAGGTAAAACAGGGAAATAAAAAAGGAAACAAATAATAGGAAATTCCTATAATTAAATAGGAATCCCTATAAATCAGTAACAGCAATAAAGAATAAATTGTAGATCCTAATCCCTGAAATTCTGTAACATAATAATATCCCATAAATTAATCCCTGAAATTCTGCAACATAATAATATCCCATAAATTTTGGGATTCCTATCCAACAGAAACAAACATTATTATATGTAGACTTGTTAATAGTCTCGTGGATCTAAATTAGAAGTTAATGGCAAATGAAGGTGAAGTTTTCTCAGATCTAGAGAGATTCAGTAAACTAGTTTCCCGTTTATCTAATCATCACTAGGCCCAACATTTCCTTAACAATATAGATTATTAGTCAATTCATGCAAGCTCCTCATGTTGATCATTGGAATATTGTAATTCATATTCATATTCATATTCTTAGATACATCATAAAGGCTCCAAAACAAGGGCTATTGTATAAGGATAGAGGAAATACCCAAATTTTTTGATAATGTGATGTTGACTAGGCAGGTTCACCTATTAATAGGCACTCTACTATTGGATAATGTATATTTGTTGGAGGAAATACTATCTCTTGGAAAAGAAAAAACCAAAATGTGGTAGCCTAGTCTAATGTAGAAGCAAAATATAGAGATATGGATATTGTTGTCAAACTGGTCAGCCTGGCTTGACTAAACCTGCATGAGCCACGTGCGCTTTTAGGCTAGCCTGGCCTGGCTTGAATTATGTTTAGGCTGGTATATTTTTGGCCCAACCTGGCCCATGTATTGCTTATCTTCTTGATGAATTACTAGGTAAAGATTGATGCACTCGTCAAGGTTATCAATAACAGATAACGGTCTATAGTAGTGAGGCAAAAATCCTTTATAAACATATGGTGGACACCATGGCGAACAAAAAAAGATAATATATATATATATATAATCAAAAACAAAACAAAAAAAAAATATATATATATATATATAAATAACAAACAGCAAAAATAAATTAAAAACAATAAAATAGCTACTTAAATAGTTAAATATCAAAACAGCAATATCAAAAGAATAGGAACCAAATGTTAGAACTTAGAAAAAATAGGAACTCAAACCAGACCCAATGGCTGAAAAAGAAGGGAAAAAAAGAATAAAAGATGAAGAACAGAAGCTCTACTTGAATATTGAAATAGGTTGGCAGAAAAGGATCAGTCAGACTGATCTGTACATTTTCCTTATATTAAGAGTGATAGTGATTAGGGTTACAAGAAAAAGGCTAAAGAGTCTAAAAGCCTAAGCAATCACATCAGGAGAGAGTACAATCAGAAAAATACAGTAAATATTTAAAAAAAGAAGAGGCTTTCTAAACAAGTTATTCTAACAACTCTAAATATGGTTTAGGGTTTAGAACGTAGAGAAAAAAAGGAACGAAAAAAAATATGAACACAAATGAATAATTGTTGAAGGAAGAATTAGAAGAGAAAAAGAAAATAAAAACACTGAAAAATTCAACATCAACAGATGAACACAGTTGAAGAAAAGATGAAGGAAGAAAAAAAATGCAAAAAAAAAAACAATTTCACTGCATTTGTTGGAGTTATTTTCTGAAGTTGCTCATTAAAGTGTGGGTCCACCAGGTCGCCGGCGATGAAGGTGGCCAGAGGGTAGTGGTCGAACTTTAACGAAGCTTTAGGGAACCTAGGGCAGCAGCTTCCGTGACTTGGAGCAACTGCTTTTGCAGAGAAATGTGTTTGAACAAAGAAAATAAAAGCACTCTATGTATTTGGGCACAGGTCGAAGCCCTAAACTGGGTTTTTTTATAAAAAAAAATGTTATACCCACCATGACCATCATAAACCTTTATAGTTCAACGGTCATGGCGGATGCCGTAATAAATTGCCAAATAACGGATGGTGAATGGCAATGAACACAACCTGTTCCACCATACCTTTATCACAGCATTATAACCGTTTTTTGACAACATTGGTACTCGTTTGCTTTACATATTCACCAAGACATTATACAAACCCTCTTTCATCCTATTCACTTTCTCTTCAAAGTCATATGAATAAAGCCTCCAATAACAAATGCTTATGATATTCAACTTTGCCTTAGGGTCAAAAACACATCCAAATGCAAGATTTCTACAATATTTATTTCAAGACTTATCAAATTTGGCCTGTGTCTTTGCTTGACCAGGGGCTTACTCATTTACTCCACCCTAATACTCTATTGTTTATTAATTACTATTACTAACTATTAAATTATTCATTTTAATTTTTTATCGGATCAGCCAAAATGGCCTGTTTCTATTTAGGCCACCCTTTTAAAGCCCAACCCTGACCTTATTTACGGGTTGGTCAAGCCTAAATTGACAATTATGGCTTTAGCCACTTTTGAATTGGTCCAGATCAAGCAACTTCAAGAACTAAAATTGTGGAAAGTCCGATAGAAAAAGTTGTATTACAATAACCAAGCAACACTTCATACGGCCTTTAATCAAGTGTTTCATGACAGAACTAAGCATATAAAAATCGACTACCATTTTACATGGGAAGAAGTTGTTGTGCAAATAAACTTGCATTGAATTTACCGGTTCAAATGACCAACTTGCAGATATCCTGACAAAATCTTTAAGAGGGCCCCGAATTTAATTTATATGTTCAAAACTTGGTGCAAACAACCTAGATTCAATACCAATAGTTTGACTTTTCTAAAGCATACACAGCCTCTTATATAAGGTTTTCTCTACCTATCTAATCTATAATGCTTAATGTTAATATATATTATATATATATAAAAGGACAGGCATCAACGCCAGGTAGGTAAACTGATTTACTTATCTCTTACTTGACCTAACATTGCCTATAGTGTTTGTGTAGAAAGTCAGTTCATGCATTCTCCAAGAAAGGGACACTTTGATGCTGTAAATCAAATTCTCTGCTATCTAAAAGGCACGCCTAGAAAGGAGTTATTATAAAGTGTGAACATCGAGGTGTTGGGTGATATGCAGATACTGATTGAGCAGGTTCTTTTGAGGACACAAAGTCCTCCACAGGGTATAGTTCAAAGGTATGGAGAATTGCGGTGACTTAGAGAAGCAAGAAACAGACTGTTGTGGCTAGGAGCAGTGCAGAAGCAGCATATAAAGTTATTGCTGAAGGTGTTTGTGAACTAATCTTGATAAATAGGTTACTTTTAAGATTTATCAATTCCAATTCAAGAAATCTGACTAATTGAAATCTGACTTTAAGTCTAATGTTGGCAAGCTGGGAATGACAAATATCTATTCCCCAGATTGCAGTCAATTACTCTATTTTTAATTCACCCATATGATTTTGGGATTCCTAATTAATTTTGCGTATATCCAATTTATTATTTCATTTTTTCCTTACAGCCTTCTACAAAATGTACCTATGCTCATTTAAAATAAAACAAGAAGGAAATATTTTCTTCACACTTTGCTAATATATCAAGTAACCAAAAATTGGAAGTACCTGACGATTGTGCACATATTCTAAATATGAGGGCACGTCTGGAAACCGGACATTTTCCTCACTATCCATAGAAGAAGCCTTCTGAAAGCATATGATATCTCCATCTTCCAGCTGCAAATATAGAATACTAGTCAATATACCAACATAAGATGCATGAACTCAATCAATTTAGGCATTTGGTATGTCGAATGTTTTTCAACGGTGGGAATCCTTACATGGAATAATGGATTCCAATGTTTGGCAAAACATTACTAAAAAATCCCAATCAAACTTGATTTCCAGGAGTATTTTTGCTAAACATTCTCATGCTTTTCATTCCCATGGAGGGATGTGGGTTTACTCTATTCTCAAGGCATGGGAATATTTGTGATGAGCAACAAGCCCAAAAACACTTCACCTGGTCATCAATCTACTGACATAATATCATTGCCAGAAGTAAACGCCTTGGGAAGTCTCCAATTGCCACAACTTGGCAACTCCTTGCTGCTACTATTGACAGACAGTGGGAGGCACCTGCTGCCCCCATCACAAATCACCAGAATCCACCGCTGTCTGCAATATTTGGTAGTTGGCAGCGGCCATCCAAAGCCACTGCCATGGTCATCAAAACCCTACCAGGCTAGCACCCTCTGTTTTGTCAGAAATTGACATTAGCAGATGACTGATCACTGGAACCCAGCCACTTCCCACCAATACTGCCAATCAGATTCAGTCCCCAGAATGTTTTGGTCACCCAAACATTGCAATCATTATTCCCAGTAATACCATTCCCAAGATCCCCCGGAATATTTTCTTTTTCTTTCTCAACCTGAATCAAACACCTGCTTTGAGCATCATTATGGATATTATTAGAATTATGTCAATTCTGGAAAACAGAAAACAGAAGAGGAAGAAAACACAGAGAGAGAGAGAGAGCAGAATTGATAGAAAGATTTGAATTGTATTTCTTAGGTAACAAATCAGAATACAATTGTCCTATTTATATGTTTCAATAGCTTCAAGGAAGACTATTGAAACAATGACCTGTTGAACAAGTAAAAAATAAAAAACAGAAAAACAGAACCTGTTAAACAGGTAAAAGGTAAAAACAGAAATACAGAACATAACTAACTGAAAGAGTAGCCCTATACAATAACATATCTAATACGAGTAAAGATATACTCCAATATCCCCCCGCAAGATCAAGTGGGTTGAGGCGAAGAGTCAACCAACTTGAGCTTGGTCCGAAGCTCACAAAACCGAGAGGGAGATAGAGCTTTAGTAAGAATGTCTGCATATTGATCAATGGCTGGGACATGAACCACATGAAGAGAATTAGCAGCAACTTTTTCACGAACAAAGAAAAGATCTAGCTCCATATGCTTGGTCCGAGCATGAAGGACAGGATTGTGGGCAAGGGCAACCGTGCTCATGTTATCACAATAAACAACAGGAGTGTGATGAGAGACATGGAGTTCAGAGAGTAAAGTTTGAATCCATAGAACTTCAGCAGTGGCAAGAGCAAGGCTTCGGTATTCAGCTTCAGCACTGGAGCGAGCAACAACCGTTTGCTTCTTAGACCACCAAGAAATGAGATTGGGGCCAACAAATATAGAGGCACCAGAGGTAGATCGTCTGTCATCAGGGTCTGAGGCCCAATCAGCATCACAGTATGCACGGATTGACAAAGGAGAGTTAGAAGGAGCTGGTTGCAGATGTAACCCCAGGAACATAGTGCCTTTTAAGTACCTAAGAATGCGTTTGACAGCTGACCAGTGTTGTTCAAGGGGGTTAGACATGAATTGACAAACTTTGTTGACAGAGAAGCTAATTTCAGGGCGAGTGATAGTGGCATATTGCAAAGCACCAACAACAGATCTGTATAAGGTCACATCAAGGAATTTCTCGGAACCTGTTCTAGAGAGTTTACACCCACTGACCATGGGTGAAGAAATAGGATTGGAGTTCTCCATGTTGGTGCGATTGAGGAGGTCACGAATGTATTTGCTTTGAGTTAAGGTGAGTGAGCCATCAGTGTTAGACTTGACTTCAATGCCAAGAAAAAAATCTAGGCGACCAAGATCTTTGAGGGAAAAGGCAGAGTTGAGTTGAGCAATAATGTTCTGAAGTGTGGAGGAGTTATTGCCAGTGATAATAATGTCATCTACATAGACAAGAATGTAGATTACATTATTGTCATGAGAGTAGACAAATAGAGAAGGATCACACTTGCTGATCTGAAAATTGAGTTGAAACAAGGTAGTTTTAAGTTTATCAAACCAAGCACGGGGTGCTTGTTTTAGACCATAGATTGCCTTATGAAGTTTGCAGACCAGAGTTTTGTCCGAAGACTCAAAGCCTGGAGGTTGGGACATATAGACCTCTTCTTGAAGGTTGCCATTTAGGAAGGCGTTGTTGACATCCAATTGTTGAATTGACCAGTGATGGGTTAGGGCTAGGGTGAGAATGAGGCGGATGGTGACAGGTTTGACAACAGGTGAGAAGGTTTCATTATAGTCGGACCCAAACTGTTGATGGAAGCCTTTTGCAACAAGGCGTGCCTTATACTTATTGACAGTACCATCCGAATTTTCTTTAATACGAAACACCCACTTACAGCCAATGGCTGTTTTGTTTGGAGGAAGAGACACAAGAGTCCAAGTACCATTGTTTAGAAGGGCATTATATTCCTGCTTCATAGCAGCAAGCCAGGTATCACTGGCCAAAGCTTGTTTGGTATTTTTGGGTTCAATGTGGGTGAGTAGGAGAGTGGGTTGAAGGCGGGGTTTTACAATGCCAGCTTTGGCCCTGGTAGTCATGGGGTGAATGTTAGTAATTGGAGTTGGGTTATGAGTGGATGATGAGGTTGATGAAGTTGGGAGAATAGGAGAGGCCAAGGCAGATGAGGTGGTGATAGGGACGGATGGGAAAGTGGAGTTCTGAGTTATAGGTGATATAGGTGGAGAGCTGAGTGTAGAAGGATCAGTGTGCATAGGAGGCTGTGGATTGGTTATTACAAGAGGAACAGGAATTGAAGGAGGGAGTGGATTGGTGGCAGGGGCAGGGAATAAACTCGGATAAGGAAAGCGGGTTTCACAGAAAATGACATCTTTGGAGATAAAAATTCTGCCAGTTGGGGCAAGGCATTTGTATCCTTTATGAGAAGTCGAGTACCCCAAGAACACACACTCTTGGGAGCGAAATTGAAGTTTATTCTTGTTGTAGGGCCGAAGGTGAGGAAAACAAGAGCAGCCAAAAATTCTGAGAAAATTATAGTCAGGTAATTGATGAAATAGTTTTCTGAATGGAACATCATTCTGAATGGAAGATGATGGTAGTCTGTTAATAAGGTAGACACTGGTTAGGAATGCATGGTCCCAAAACTGCATAGGGAGGTGAGCTTGAGCCAACATTGTGAGACCTAATTCAACAATGTGACGGTGTTTGCGTTCCACAACACCATTTTGGTGATGAGTGTGAGGACAAATGAGTCGATGTTGAATGCCATTTTGGGCTAAATAGGAGGTGAATGAACGAAATTCTCCTCCCCAATCAGTTTGAATCGCTTTAATGGGTAGCTGAAATTGATTTTGAATCATAGCATGAAATTGCTTAAAAACATCAAGTGTGTGAGCTTTACGTTTAAGAAGAAAAATCCAAGTGAATCGAGTGTGCGCATCAACAAAAGTAACATAGTAC
The DNA here is from genome assembly GCF_000230855.2 of Cajanus cajan. NCBI lineage: Eukaryota > Viridiplantae > Streptophyta > Magnoliopsida > Fabales > Fabaceae > Cajanus > Cajanus cajan. The sequence goes on from NC_138518.1 coordinate 19,549,403, forward strand.
TGATAACCATTATCAGATGTGATAGGTGCAGGGCCCCATAGGTCACTATATATTAATTCAAACGGTGTATGGTAAACAGTTTTAGAAGAATTTGAAGGTAATTTGTGAGATTTGCCAAGACAACAAGGAGTACAAAAATCAGAAGCTGTTTTATTGATGATAGGGAAATTACAAAGTCTGAACACAGATTTTATTACATCATTATGAGGATGTCCCAGTCTAGAATGCCAAGTGACATAGGGAACAGAATGACAAGAGGCTGTATTAGCAGAAGGCGTGATTGCTGGTTGTTGTCTTGGCTGAAGCAGTGAGGGAAACTGGTACAGGCCATCAGGGCCAACAACTCCCATGAGGAGAGTGTCTTTAGTGTCCTGTGATTTAACCAAACAGCAGGTTGAGTGAAATTCAAAGAAAACAGAATTATCTTTGCAGAATTGGCTCACACTGATAAGATTTTTTTGTGATATTGGGAACATAAAGAAGATTATTGAGAGTAAGGGAGATGTGAGGTTTTAAAGGAGAAGGGAACGCAGTTACACCTGAGGAGTTTATAGGAAGACCGTGGCCATTGCCAATGATAATCTGATCGGGGCCTTCGAAGGGAGTGAGTTGTTGAATGTTGTGGGACATGTTGGTGACATGATTAGATGCTCCGGAGTCGGGATACCACAAATGGGAACTAGGGGAAAGTGCAGTCAAAGCCATGGGCGAAGCCTGGGCTTGATGGGCGCCATTGGAGACAAGATATGCCTGAGAAGAGTTGGGGTTGAGCGGGCGGGAACCTAAAAGGCCGTTTGAAGAACCAGTGGGGCGCATGTGGTGTGAGGGAAAGGAAGAGGGATTGTACCCAAGGGTAGGGTTGGCAGTGGAGTTAGCAGCGGAGAAGGTATTATCAAAGGGTAGGGTTGGGACAAAGGTGCTATCAAACCTGTAATAGCAAGAAGAAGCAATGTGGCCGTATCGATGGCAGACTTGGCATTGAAAGCCAGCAAACCTGCCACGCCCACGACCGTACCGATTGTTGGGTCGACCACCACGACCATACCGCCCACCAGATCTGCCACCGCCAGAAGAGGAGGGAAGCTGAGTGTCTTGATGGGTGAGATTGGCTTGCGGTGGCAAAGGGGAAGAATTCGAGCTCGAGGGGGTTTCAAGTAGATTGACAGTGAGAAGGTTCTTTTTCTTGAATTTTTCAAGGCGGGATTCATGGGCAAGAAGAAGGGTTTCAACTTCTTCTATGGTCAATTCATCAAAACGGCTGCTGATGAGGGAAACAGTGGATTCATATTCTTCTGGAAGCCCCTCAAGAACAATATCAAGATGTTCTTTGGAAGAAACAGGGTTGCCAATAGCAGTGAGGGCATCAACAAGGGTTTGGATACGAAGGAGATAGTCAGAGATGGAACGGTTTTCAAGAGTTGTGCTACGAAGGTCACCACGCAATTGACGGGCTTTGGCATTGGTGTGGGCATGAAAATACGCATGAATCTTGTCCCAGATTTGGAAGGAAGATTTACATCCTATGACGCGTGTGAGCATTTCTTTGGACATGGATGATTGGAGCCAAGAGAGGAGTAATTGATCTTGCTGTTCCCACGCAAGATATGCCTCGGAGATACGATTGGCATCTCTGTCAGAAATTGAAAGGAATTTTGGAGGGATTTGGGGATTGACCAAGAAGTGGTGGAGACGGTGGCCTTTGATGACTGGTTCAACTTGTTGACACCAAAGAAGGTAGTTCTTGGTGTCAAGCTTTTCAGAGATAGTGTGCGAGAAAGTGAGGGAAGGGGATGAGGAGGGTTTTTCTTGTGCAGCATAGAAGTGGGGCGGGGTTGTTGCAGAGGACTGTGGTTGTTCTTCAGCCATGAAGGAAGACGAGTGGTGTAGTCGGGCAGAAGGTGCAAAGAAGATAGGAATCTTTGAGGGAGAGAGATGAGGATCAAAAGCTCATGATACCATATTAGAATTATGTCAATTCTGGAAAACAGAAAACAGAAGAGGAAGAAAACACAGAGAGAGAGAGAGAGCAGAATTGATAGAAAGATTTGAATTGTATTTCTTAGGTAACAAATCAGAATACAATTGTCCTATTTATATGTTTCAATAGCTTCAAGGAAGACTATTGAAACAATGACCTGTTGAACAAGTAAAAAATAAAAAACAGAAAAACAGAACCTGTTAAACAGGTAAAAGGTAAAAACAGAAATACAGAACATAACTAACTGAAAGAGTAGCCCTATACAATAACATATCTAATACGAGTAAAGATATACTCCAATAGATATAACTCACCTGGCTTGTTCGAAATGTTACTTTCTTGTCAATAGGTTCACACATGACATTTGGTTCAAACTTAATTTCCTGCAAAAAATACAAACTCAGTCAATTCACTAATGCACAATTAAAAAGTCATAGGTTAGATAAAGAATATGAAGCATACATACAATAATACAACATGGGACACTGCACAGATAGGGGATAAGGAAAATTTTAAATTACAAGAGAATTCTAGTTTAAAAAAGAGTGCAAGTCATTATATAGAAATAGTAAAATGTCATAATGAATCTAATCGGTGTGGTATTCCAATCAATATTGGTATAATAAGTTACAATAAAAATTGGAAGTGTAACTAAAACCATTTGAAGTATCCGTTCATTTCCGATGTCGATACATTTAAATAAGAGAGAACAGAGACATTTTGTTTCCTCTAAATAAGATATTATGTGCCTATAAACTGCTTCGCAATAAACACTGATTATTATATTATGATTCTCAACAGTTACAAATCTGACAGGTTACGAGTTGACCCAGCTATCATACAGAAGTGACTATGCATCTTCAGGTCCTCCTCTTTTTGATAGGATTTGTTGGAAATAGGAATATTTAAGGAGATAGGAACTCCTACAACAGTACAATGCTTATTTTTCCAAGGTGCCTAGATACTTCGTATAGCTAGGTTCAATGCATCATAGTAAGTAGTGGAATTGTTGTCTTGTAAATTGTTTTGGCATTAATTACCTTTGTAGTTCTCTTGAATATAATTAAATCCATTCTGTTGGACTTGGATGGAATTACCACTCGGCATATTCAGAAAAAATTTGTTTCTCTCTTTTTAACAGGACTTATGCAGGAACAAATTTATTTTTTATAGAACATAAAGCACCGATCTGTTATGAAGCAGTGAAGCACTAATGCCAATACCGTTCCCCAGTAAATTAGAGGTTAAAACACTGAAAAAGAATACAAAATTGAAAACATATTACTGAATCTATGCCCACAAGTTAAAAAAGTAAGGAACTAGTTATCATCAGTTACTTGTCAACAGATAACTCTTTTACATATAATTAATTAATCTTTATATAAACCACGAGATTTATGGCTAAATTAGTAAATGAAGAGACAGAAAAGACAGAAACAATAATTTAGGTGGTATGAAGCCCAAATGCTAGAATTTCATAGTTAAATACCAACTTTTCCTCAAGTAACCTAAGTATTGGGAAAAATCCAAGTCCCACCATTGATACACGCACCAAGTCTAATAGTATTGGGCGTGAGGAGATGTATTGGGAAAAAACACATGTCCTGCCTATCCTAGATCATTAAGAAAGGGTCACTCACCATTTATCTACGTATCAAGCCCAATAGTGCTCAACGTAAGTGAGTGTATTAGGAAAAACTCAAGTCTCACATGATCACTTCAATTAGAAATAATGTAATTAAAGAGTATATAAGTGGGGGACAACCCTCATCTTACAAGTCGATTTTCTAATGTTAAGTTAGTCCCAAACTACTTTTTTAAGGCTATGTGTTACACCACCCATTTCATTACCATCCCCACTGCAAATTACGGTGTTTTAACAACTAACAATTGACCTGATACTTCCCCTCAGCCCCAAAAGAAATAATAATTATAGACAGATTTTTTTCCCATTTCAAATGTACCACTTCGAAGCTGCTGTTTCAAATTGAAGTTACAATTGTTTAAAGGAAACAATACAAACCAACCTCATAAAGTGCAATATCTTCATCAGGGTCATAACCAGCCATTTCATTTAACCTTGTTAAGTATTCCGATGGTTTGCCAGTACACTTAACAAAGAGCCTTCCAACATAACTGCCATTATAGCAAAGTAAATCTCAAGTCAACCTAGATCTCACATAAATGTTAAAATAAAGAAATTACTCATTACCTTAGCTCCTCTTTTTCAGGATCATATAGCTTGAAGAAAAGTAATATATCATCCTTGGTCTTGTCAGGTGGTGCAATGGGACGTGAATCCTAAATAACAATGCAGATTTTCAACAAGACTGTTTCAATTGAAAATTAAAGTTTCATGCTATTAAATTAGTATTGAATTTTCATAATACAAATGTTACCATCCCCAGCTCCACTTCCAAAAACAACTTTAATTCTGCATTGTGAACCTTGTTTGACACTTCTCTCAATTGTCCAACCTGCAATACAGTGAAGATGACCGAGAAAAACTCCAAATTATGTCATTTCACATAATTAAGCCCCAACACAGACAATACTCGCAAACATCATAGCATACCCAGAAAAGAAATACGGACCACATGATCCAAAAGTATTAATATGGATAATACTTCGTGAACGTTTTGCTTTTTTTAAAGAAATAGAAAACAGTTAATAAAAGATGGGAGAAAATGAAAACAAAGTCACCCACAAGGAATTAACCATACAGCCAACCCACTAAATGGAATAAACATATAGTAAGCTAGCACAATCGCATAATAAACAGGCTGACAAAAGATGAAACATAGCTATAATATAAAAAAAACATAACTAAATGTAAAAAGTAAAAAATAAATAGAAAAATCTCAAAGCATGAGAATTTACAGATTGTGCTTCCTCATTATGCGTCAATGGTCTGTTAGGACGATAGGTATGGTTTTGACGCTTTGCCCAAAGCCAATAGCGCTGAAATTGAACTGGTATATCAAACTCCTTTGCAACCTCTTCCTGTAAATTACAGAATATGCAAACAGACATAAAAACCAAATTATACAAGTATTTAAACAAAATCAATATATTTCCAGAGCATAAAATGGGATGCTCGATACAAAAATAATTCCATTTCCACAGTAATCGGGTCTAGAACTTTCTTTTCTATCACATCATTATATATGAGATAACTGTATAGCTTCTTTCTCTTTTCCTCCCTACCAACCTAAATTTAAAGTTTCAACATGTACAATTCAATTTTTTCACTCTTCAAAATACATTATGTGTTCATCAAACTTCTCCAATTGTCATTCATAAATATTTTCTATTTAAAAAATGGTTCCTATTAAATATTCAGAAATCCCTCCAGGATGAAATCCAATCTTTGACATCTAGGAGAGTCACTAACTGTCATCACACCAAGGGTGAAAGAAATAGAATCAGAGAAATCATAATAAAAGAGAAATCAAAAGTTTCTATTTGATTTCAATAGTTCAATTTAAATAATAAGGTTACAGATATTTATACAGAAACCAAGATTTGTACTGCAAGCAATACATTATATAGGTCTGTTACAACAGGATACAGAAGATTCTCCAGATCCGACTAAGTACAACTATAAGATACGTTATATAGGCCAAGACATTATTAGTTTGTTACTCGTTTTGTTCCTATTTTCTATTCATTTTCAGGCTGCAGCATCAATAGTTCTAACTACTTGATTACTTTACATTATTTCTCTCAAGATCATAACTGAATGTTTTATGGCACTTTTTGTCTTTAAAACAATGTGTCTTCCACTCTGATTTCTTCAATGAAAAAATATGTAGTATCAATACCACAACACCAAGCAAAGAGCATGACTGAAGAAGATACCTTGAAAACATTAAAAGTTGTCTGCTTTTGGACCCGAAAACTCCTCACTTTGTCGTGATCTACAAGATCAAAGTATATATCCTTTCCAATTTGCTCTTTAAGGTCTTTATCTTGTGCCACCTAGGAATATCATGCTATCAGTAAATAACAAACATAATTTGATTGTTTAATTTACAACCTAGGTATAGTGCAAGACTAACGATATTCAATTGATTCTTTAAGAAGTCAAGGTCAGGAACTAAGAACCTTTATAATAGTATAAAGATGAGCTTCTGCCTTTTCTTTCTTTTTATGCTCTTTCTCTTCTTGTTCTTTCTTCAACCTCTCCTTCATTAATTCATCTCAAAAGTTCATATCCGAATTCCAGAATAAAGTAACAGAAATAATACAATAATAAGAAAAGTAGAGGGCAGCAGCAAATTGAACTTTACTTAATTAGTTAATTTTTCCCAATACATTCATAAGGCCTAATCTTCTTATTAGAAAACAAATTCAGTGTTCAAGAAGGAGAAAAAAAAATTACAAGATAAAAAAGGAAAGTTGATGAGTGTCATCAAGTTGATTGCTACAGCTGAGCTATAACATGATTTCTCAGACCTATTCTCAATTAAAACAACAATCTAAATTTGATTCAAGAATTAAAGCAAATGACACACATGAAAGACATTGTATTCAACTTGGGTTACATCTTCTGAAGCCCCAAATGTATATAAGAATATATGCTTACCCTTAAATGTGCTGCAATGTCTTTCTCGTCCACATTGCATATAATTTTATCCTTGTCACTTTCACGTATATACACCAGCATATAAGCATTTGAGTATTTGGTGAACTTAAATGGAGTGTTATTGAATCCAGGATTTGTCTGTGGCAACTGTTACAACACAACATTCAATCAGTAACAGATAAATATTCAAAAGGAAAAAAATAGCATGGTCAATGGCAATAAAACGATTACCTCTTCCTCACCACCATATTGCTCCTCTAATGCCCGTTTATTGTCTTCTTTTGTCACCCTCTCATCATCAAATTTGTACCTGAGTGCCAGTCAGATATTCACAAATATTGAATGCCAGAGGTAGGGCCAAAAGGGAAATTTAAAACAGCAAAAAGAAGGTGAAGTTCCTCCCAGTATGTTGCACATTGAAGCCATGTTCATGTACAACCATTATTGCAATTATAGGCACCAAATCTAACAAAAAAGTAACAAAGAACAGAATCCTCTCAATTCTCTAGCACTCCAACAGCTTGATTTCAAATATTATCTACAACATACTCCATGAAACTAATCTCATACTACCACAATCCCTTTAAATAGGAACCTTTTGAGAAATTTGCTTGCACAATTTTATAAGACCCTCTACAAATTGCGTCCCACATTAATTAAGAAAATTTATTTTTTATAGTCAATAAACAATAAATGTCATACCTTTATAAGATAAACACACACTCTCTCTCTCTTTCTTGTGAGGATTGTGGAAGATGACTAATCTGATACCTTATTAAGAAAATCAGTTTAGGCCTAACTCAACTGTACATGATACAAGTAAAATGCAGAAAAAAAGGTCAACTGATGAAAATAAAACAAAACACCCTCTGTTCTCTGAAGAGTGTTATTTTTTCTCTACCCTTTCATTTTGTTCCCTATTCTCTGCCCCTATATGGTTACTTTTATCTGCATCCTGAGACACAATTTTTACTACCTTGAAAAATATGGTTAGTTTTATCTCATGTGATTAAAAGTAAATGAGCATGATTGTATACTATTAATGATGTGGTTATCAACATGTGGCTAATAAAGTCATGAGGATATGATAATGGCTAATGATGATCAACTTTGCCGCAGTAGTGTTTAATAATGTTATGAGGCTATAGACCATCACATGTGGTTAACTACATGTGCAAATATGGTTAACTGTCTCACTAGCAGTTAATTGAAATGTTTAATAATGGTCACAAGTAGTTATCTTAGCATCACAAGTGTTTAATAATGTGATAAGGATATTGACTGTCACATGTGATTAACTACATAAGTATATATGATAAACTTGACACACAAGTGGTTAGAAGTAAATAAACATAATTGTATTTGTATCAATTATCCATATCATAGTTGCCAATAGTAGTTAAAGTGGTCGCTCCTATATCACCCTCATGTGGCATTTGAATGTCACGAGCAGACTGCACTCAGCAATCGCTATCGCAGGAAACCCTAAAATCTTTGCTCCCACCCTACAATTTGAGAAACACTCCCTTTTGTTGCACAACCCTACCTTCTCTCCCATTTTCAACCCAATTGCCATTGCATCAGCCGGATGTTGAAGTCACACTGCCACCATCAACCTCTGTCATTGAAGAAACCTCCATAGCGAAAGGGAGTGTAAAGAATGGAGTTGGAATTTATCAAGTGTTTCAATAAGAGACAAAGAAGATTAAAAGCAAAAGAGACGAATGAGATGAAGAGCAAGAGATCGCATTAGACTTATTTCAAAACAACACCTATTACAAGCAATGTTGTTAAATAACGGTTAAATGTCATTATAACCAAATGGTGGGCAGTGTTGGCCTTCATCACCATTCACCATCTACCATATGGCAATTTGTGGCGTTGTCCGTCATGACGAGTGCCATGGCCATTGCGACGAGCAGCACTAACACGCATGGCAATTATAACAATTGTGACAACAAGGGTCCACTAATATATAGCCCAATTTTGGTATCAAGTTGGAGTGTTGGACTATCTTTTAACATGATCAAATTGGAGAGCTTCCATGACATGGTTGCAAGTATTAGGTCACTCAAATGTGTCTTGCACTCTTGTTGTCTTTCTACTCTTTTTGTTGTGTTTTAATTTAATCAATTTCAATTATGTTTGAGACTTAATGAATTATAGATTTATGGTATTGTTCTTATGATATTTAACTATTTTAGTTGATATTATGTTGTTTTTAATTTATTTTTGCTGCTTGTAATTTACTTTTTTGTTGTTTATTTGTGTGTGTGTGTGTATATATATATACATAAATTATTTCTTTTTTTTTGTCTGCCAAGGCGTCTGCCATATTTTTATTAAAGATTTTTTGCTCACCTCCATTGACCGTTATCCATTATCAATAACCTTGATTACAAGGCAGTTGTGTATCAATTTTCAATTTAAAGTAATGATTCAAAACCATCTTTATCAAATGAAAAAGTTAGGGAAAAGAAAATTATTAAAAAAAATTATACATTAATTTTAATACATTTCTTCTATATTTTATTTATTGATTAACAAAACCGCTTGCAAATTTAACATTCACCTCAATAAATTTTAGATAATACCTTAATTACACTTATAGAATGACAGAATTCGGAGAATTTAGTGAAAAGATATTATTGATTAAAACTGACATACATGTCCACGCGGTACAGGCTACATATATAGAGAGAAGACTCAACAGAGTAGATAACAATTGTACATAATGAGCTGGCAAATCTTAAAAGAAACTTACTATCTAAAACTAACTCAATACAACTGATAACAAAAGTATTTATTATTCTATTCTCTAATACACCCCCCACAAGCTCAAGGGGGATGAAACACAGTAGATAGGTTAATCATATTGAGCTTGGACCATAGAAACAGAAATCTCCTTGGTGACAGAGCCTTTGTCAGAACATCTGCATATTGATGTTGAGCAGGTATATGTGAAACAACAAGAGCATTACTTAGCACCTTTTCTCTAACAAAAAAGATGTCTAGTTCCATATATTTGGATCTCGAGTGTAAAACTGGATTGTGAGACAAAGCAACTGTGCTCTGATTATCACAAAGCACTATAGGAGTATTAAATTTGATTTGCAATTCCTTTAGGAGGGATTGAATCCACAAAACCTCTGTTACAACTTGAGCTAAGGCTTTATATTCAGCTTCAGTACTTGACCTTGCAACAAGCAGCTGCTTCTTGGACCACCAAGACACCAAGTTAGGACCACAATAAATATAGGCTGCTGAAGTAGATCTCCTATCATTAGGATCACTGCCCAATCAGCATCAGTAAAAGCAGTAAGATTGAAGGAAGTAGTAGAAGAAGCAGGTGTGAACATCAATCCATGTCCAATAGTTCCTTTAAGATACCTAAGTATCCTTTTAACAACTTTCCAATGCTCCTCCATTGGAGAACACATAAACTAACTCACTTTATTGACACTAAAGGCAATCTCTGGCCGCATTATTGTGGCATATTTCAAAGCACCAACAACCGACCTATATAAGGTTGGATCATCAAACAATGTACCCTCCTTAGCAAGCTGCTGACCACCAACCATAGGAGTAGATATACCCTTAGAGTCTTCCATTTTTACTCTAGTAAGAAGATCGGTAATATACTTGTCTTGAGACAATAACAACCCCCCTTTAGAAAGAAATTTGACTTCAATACCCAAGAAATAGTTTAAGGTACCAAGATCTTTAAGAGAGAAATTTTTATGGAGCTGATCAATTAATTGTAGCAATAAGGAGGGAGAATTTCCAATGAGAATAATGACATCCACATAGACAAGCATATAAACTGTGGCTGTTGAATCAGAAAAAATGAACAGACTAGGATCACATTTGCTTTTGCTAAACCCAAGCATAAGTAGGACAGATGTTAATCTTTCAAACCAAGCACGAGGGGCCTGTTTTAGGCCATAAAGAGCTTTCTGCAATTTGCAAACAAGGTGTTTGGTTCCAGGTTTTCAAAACCAGGGGGTTGAGACATATAGATGTCCTCCTCAAGCATTCCATTAAGGAATGCATTGTTTATGTCAAGCTGTCGAATAGGCCAGTGAAAGAAGACTGCGAGAGAAAGAACAATCATGATTGTGACGGGTTTAGTTAGGAAGAGTGTAGGATTGATTCTTGGTTTGATAATTCCATTTTTGGATCGAGTAGTCATGGGATGAACATTGAGTGGTCTAGCAGGGAATGGGTCAGAGGAGAGAACATTTGTAGCAGAAGATAGTTGCTGAGAGACTGGAGGCTGAGATGAAATTAAAGGATCAGCAAGTGTGTCAGCAGACGCAGTAGTAGATTCAGAATTGAGAGCGCTGAGTTCTAATGATCCTGAGCTGGAGAAATTTTTAGGCTGAACTGGTACACATGAAGATGGATTGTGAGAACAAACAAGAGAGGGAATTGTAGACACCGAAGTTGCAGGAGTAGGGATGTCTAATTTTGTAGCGAAGAGATCATTGTAGGGAAACCTGCCTTCATTGAAAACAACATCCTTGCTAATGTAAATTCTTCTAGACTTATAACCTTTATGACTAGGAGAGTATCCCAAAAATATACACTACGCTGATCTGGGCTGAATTTGTGTTGATTATAAGGCCTAAGCAGTGGAAAACAGGAACAACCAAAGATTTTCATAAATTTATAGTCACGATCCTTATGATGAATCAGCTTGTAGGGTGATTGATAACCGATTGATGAAGAGGGTAACCTATTAATTAGATAGGTGGCAGTCAAGAAGGCATGATCCCAAAATCTTAATGGTAATGAAGCATGATGTATCATAGCTAAACCAAGCTCAACCAAATGTCTGTGTCTCCTCTCAACTATGCCATTTTGATGAGTATGCGGACAGGTAAATCTGTGAATGATACCATGCTATTGTAGAAAGGAAGTTAGAGGGCGAAATTCACCACCACCATCAGTTTGAACTCATTTTAAAGAAGTCTGAAATTGTTTTTCTGCTAGAGCTTTAAAGTTCAGAAAATGAGAAAATACATCTGATTTTCTGTGAAGAAGATAAATCCACATATATCGAGTACATGCATCAACACACGTTAAGAAGTACATATAACCACAACTAGATTCTAATGATGCCGGTCCCCATACATCTAGAAAGACAAGTTCAAGTGGTTTAGAATAAACTGAAGTTGAGGGTTGAGAAGGAATTCTATGAGATTTTGCAATACAACAAGAGTCACAAAAATCAGAAATTTTATTAACAGTAGGAATATGGATATTACAATTTTTTAAGGCCTTAGTTAGAGTATCATGATGTGGATGCCCTAACCGCAAGTGCCATTGTTTGTAGACACTAGGAATAGTATTTTTACATTTTTCAGAAAGAAAAATACAAGGTTCAGACAGAACTGAAATTGAATTCTTCTTGATGTCAGCTTTGATTGATTCATTCTTTGCTAAAGATGGATGAAAACGATAGAAACCATCTTCACCAAGTTTTCCTTCAAGAAGAGTCTCGTTCAAATCCTGTGATTTGACAAAACAAGAATAAGGATAGACGACAAAATAGACATTATTGTCTTTAGCAAACTTAGAGATGCTAATTAAATTTTTGGTTATGGTAGGAACAAGTAAGAGATCCTTTAGTGACAAAATAGTGGAGGGATGAATAGGGGATCTAAACATATTAGAACCAATTGAAGCAATAGAAGTACCTTGGCCATTGGCCATGACAATGTGCTCAGCTCCTGTAAACTAAGCACTCTACAACAGATGTTGTGGATCAGGAGTAGCATGATGGGAAGCTCCTGAATCAGGAACCCATGTTGTAGTAGTATTTAAGGTTGGAGCAGTGCGTTGAGCAGAAGATGCAGTACTCGGGTGAGCTTGCTGGTTGGAAGATGGTGTCGACAATGTAAACTCGGGTGGTGTGAAGCCAAGACCAGGTAAAGTAGACCCAAAGGAACCACCCAATGCATAAGTAGGCCACTGTGCTGAGCCTGAAAGTCCAGGCATGTTGACAGATCCATGATAAGGTATAGCTCCAGTGTTGGGAAGAAAAGATGGGCTAATTCCAAAGTTTTGAGGCACATACCACCTTGAGACCCAAGGCCAATGGTGGTGTAACGAGAAAATATTAGGCCAAACGGTAGCCCAAACCACCAAATGACGACCCATTAGTATTAGAATTATGTCAATTCTGGAAAACAGAAAACAGAAGAGGAAGAAAACACAGAGAGAGAGAGAGAGCAGAATTGATAGAAAGATTTGAATTGTATTTCTTAGGTAACAAATCAGAATACAATTGTCCTATTTATATGTTTCAATAGCTTCAAGGAAGACTATTGAAACAATGACCTGTTGAACAAGTAAAAAATAAAAAACAGAAAAACAGAACCTGTTAAACAGGTAAAAGGTAAAAACAGAAATACAGAACATAACTAACTGAAAGAGTAGCCCTATACAATAACATATCTAATACGAGTAAAGATATACTCCAATATCCCCCCGCAAGATCAAGTGGGTTGAGGCGAAGAGTCAACCAACTTGAGCTTGGTCCGAAGCTCACAAAACCGAGAGGGAGATAGAGCTTTAGTAAGAATGTCTGCATATTGATCAATGGCTGGGACATGAACCACATGAAGAGAATTAGCAGCAACTTTTTCACGAACAAAGAAAAGATCTAGCTCCATATGCTTGGTCCGAGCATGAAGGACAGGATTGTGGGCAAGGGCAACCGTGCTCATGTTATCACAATAAACAACAGGAGTGTGATGAGAGACATGGAGTTCAGAGAGTAAAGTTTGAATCCATAGAACTTCAGCAGTGGCAAGAGCAAGGCTTCGGTATTCAGCTTCAGCACTGGAGCGAGCAACAACCGTTTGCTTCTTAGACCACCAAGAAATGAGATTGGGGCCAACAAATATAGAGGCACCAGAGGTAGATCGTCTGTCATCAGGGTCTGAGGCCCAATCAGCATCACAGTATGCACGGATTGACAAAGGAGAGTTAGAAGGAGCTGGTTGCAGATGTAACCCCAGGAACATAGTGCCTTTTAAGTACCTAAGAATGCGTTTGACAGCTGACCAGTGTTGTTCAAGGGGGTTAGACATGAATTGACAAACTTTGTTGACAGAGAAGCTAATTTCAGGGCGAGTGATAGTGGCATATTGCAAAGCACCAACAACAGATCTGTATAAGGTCACATCAAGGAATTTCTCGGAACCTGTTCTAGAGAGTTTACACCCACTGACCATGGGTGAAGAAATAGGATTGGAGTTCTCCATGTTGGTGCGATTGAGGAGGTCACGAATGTATTTGCTTTGAGTTAAGGTGAGTGAGCCATCAGTGTTAGACTTGACTTCAATGCCAAGAAAAAAATCTAGGCGACCAAGATCTTTGAGGGAAAAGGCAGAGTTGAGTTGAGCAATAATGTTCTGAAGTGTGGAGGAGTTATTTCCAGTGATAATAATGTCATCTACATAGACAAGAATGTAGATTACATTATTGTCATGAGAGTAGACAAATAGAGAAGGATCACACTTGCTGATCTGAAAATTGAGTTGAAACAAGGTAGTTTTAAGTTTATCAAACCAAGCACGGGGTGCTTGTTTTAGACCATAGATTGCCTTATGAAGTTTGCAGACCAGAGTTTTGTCCGAAGACTCAAAGCCTGGAGGTTGGGACATATAGACCTCTTCTTGAAGGTTGCCATTTAGGAAGGCGTTGTTGACATCCAATTGTTGAATTGACCAGTGATGGGTTAGGGCTAGGGTGAGAATGAGGCGGATGGTGACAGGTTTGACAACAGGTGAGAAGGTTTCATTATAGTCGGACCCAAACTGTTGATGGAAGCCTTTTGCAACAAGGCGTGCCTTATACTTATTGACAGTACCATCCGAATTTTCTTTAATACGAAACACCCACTTACAGCCAATGGCTGTTTTGTTTGGAGGAAGAGACACAAGAGTCCAAGTACCATTGTTTAGAAGGGCATTATATTCCTGCTTCATAGCAGCAAGCCAGGTATCACTGGCCAAAGCTTGTTTGGTATTTTTGGGTTCAATGTGGGTGAGTAGGAGAGTGGGTTGAAGGCGGGGTTTTACAATGCCAGCTTTGGCCCTGGTAGTCATGGGGTGAATGTTAGTAATTGGAGTTGGGTTATGAGTGGATGATGAGGTTGATGAAGTTGGGAGAATAGGAGAGGCCAAGGCAGATGAGGTGGTGATAGGGACGGATGGGAAAGTGGAGTTCTGAGTTATAGGTGATATAGGTGGAGAGCTGAGTGTAGAAGGATCAGTGTGCATAGGAGGCTGTGGATTGGTTATTACAAGAGGAACAGGAATTGAAGGAGGGAGTGGATTGGTGGCAGGGGCAGGGAATAAACTCGGATAAGGAAAGCGGGTTTCACAGAAAATGACATCTTTGGAGATAAAAATTCTGCCAGTTGGGGCAAGGCATTTGTATCCTTTATGAGAAGTCGAGTACCCCAAGAACACACACTCTTGGGAGCGAAATTGAAGTTTATTCTTGTTGTAGGGCCGAAGGTGAGGAAAACAAGAGCAGCCAAAAATTCTGAGAAAATTATAGTCAGGTAATTGATGAAATAGTTTTCTGAATGGAACATCATTCTGAATGGAAGATGATGGTAGTCTGTTAATAAGGTAGACACTGGTTAGGAATGCATGGTCCCAAAACTGCATAGGGAGGTGAGCTTGAGCCAACATTGTGAGACCTAATTCAACAATGTGACGGTGTTTGCGTTCCACAACACCATTTTGGTGATGAGTGTGAGGACAAATGAGTCGATGTTGAATGCCATTTTGGGCTAAATAGGAGGTGAATGAACGAAATTCTCCTCCCCAATCAGTTTGAATCGCTTTAATGGGTAGCTGAAATTGATTTTGAATCATAGCATGAAATTGCTTAAAAACATCAAGTGTGTGAGCTTTACGTTTAAGAAGAAAAATCCAAGTGAATCGAGTGTGCGCATCAACAAAAGTAACATAGTACTGATAACCATTATCAGATGTGATAGGTGCAGGGCCCCATAGGTCACTATATATTAATTCAAACGGTGTATGGTAAACAGTTTTAGAAGAATTTGAAGGTAATTTGTGAGATTTGCCAAGACAACAAGGAGTACAAAAATCAGAAGCTGTTTTATTGATGATAGGGAAATTACAAAGTTTGTAAATTTAGAGAATTTGTGATTCAAGAAATTTGTAAATGCATTACCATTTAATTTGGTAAGGAGTCATTTTTTTATTCGAAAGTTGAAGGTTGTTGGAGGATATGGAAGAGGTTTGAAGCCACCAACTTATCATGAGGTGAGGGTGTCTTTCTTGAAGAAAGTTGTTGACAACATCCAAAGAAGCTTAGAGAAATATAGAAGTGATCGGGAGAAATGGGGATGCACCTTGATGTGTGATGGTTTGACGGATGGGAAAGGAAGATCACCCACTAATTTTCTTGTTAATAGTCCAAGTGGGACTGTTTTTTTGATATCTATTGGTTTGGTACTAGTGATGTGATAAAGGATGGGAAAAAAATGTTTGAATTGTTAGACAGCATTGTTGAAGAAATTGGGGAGGAGCATGTAGTCCAAGTTGTTAAACTACATGTGAATTAAACTAAACTAAAATTGTAGTTTGATTAAACTAAATTGAACTAAAAAATAGTTCCAAAAAATTGAACTAAACTATTTTATATTTTAGTGAACTATAGTTCTCAAGTTTGAACTATACTATAATTTATACTAAACTAACTTATTATTATTATTATAAACTGAATTCAAATGCACTCTAACAAAATGTCTTTTCAATTTTAAATTTATAATTTTTTTACGGTCAAAGCTAAAAATAAATAAATAAATTTATCATAATCCATTATTATTATGCTAATTTTTAGTAATTTGATTTTTTTGACGAGTTCATAAACTAGTTCGATGTTATAGAATTAAAGACTATTAACAAAAACAAAATATCTTAATAAAGACTCTAATTTTCAATCATTTTACTGACCTTATTAATTATTTAAAAAGTTAAAAAATAATATGTAAATATTACATGTAACTATTTTTTTTAGGTAATGCGTTCTTTAAAAAATAGTATGACTTTTAAAAAATATTATAAAAATATATACCATTACTTTTATAATGTTGCAAACTCAATCGTTAAACTCAACAAATTAATATTATAATTGTTTACTTGTGCATAATAACACTAAGCCACTAGTATACTAACTCAACGGTGGGCAATGGGCAAAATAGAAAAGCTATGAAAAAGGCATCAATAATGAGAATTCAGTTTTATTAACAGTTTGGTCTAACAAACTACTCTTTAGAAAATAGTTTTATATTTATAAAACTGAGCATAAAAATCATTTTAGTTCAATTTTTATAAAAATAATTTAGTTTTTTCTAGTTTAATCCAATTTTATTATTTATTAGTTTAGTTCTGATTAATTATTTAGAACATTTCCTAATTATAACTTTTTTTATAATTAAAGTGCACTAAACTACTTTTTTTAATAGTTAGTTTAGTTTAGTTTTTATAAAAATTAGTTTAGTTTTTTATAGTCTAGTTTAGTTTAGTTTTCACAATAATTTAGTTTAATATAATTTTTTGAACACCCCTAGATGTGACGGATGGGGCTTCTAATCTTGTGGCAGCTGAACAAATGTTAATAGAGAAGAGAACCAAACTATTGTGGTCCCCATGTGCAGCCCATTGCCTTGATCTAAACCTTGAGGACATTGGAGAGCTTCCGGTATTCTATAATATCATTGCTAATGCAAAGAAGATTACTACCTGTATATATAGGCATACATGGGTCCTTAATTTGTATAGACAATATTCCAACGGAAGGGAATTAGCAAGACCAGCTGTGACAATGTGTAAAACTTCTTATCTTACACTAAATTGCATTAAACAACAAAAGAATGCTCTTAGATCAATGTTTGCATCGGAGGATTATTAACACTAGGTGGAATTTGCAGCTTCAAAGGCCTCTTCATGTAGCTGCCTATTATCTCAATCCTAGGTAAATTATTTAAAACTAATTGTCATTTTAAGAACCACTATTTTCTTTGTGCCTAGTAGCTTATTTATTTCTTATTTGGTTAGGTATCATTATGACAAGAACTTCAATCCGGATAATGAAGTGTTAATTGCTTTATATGAAACCTTTCAAAGAATGGTTTCGGATACAAGGACAAGAGTTATAATGGATCAACAACTTGAAACGTTTAAGAGGGCTAAGGAGATATTTGGAATGGACATGGTAATAGATACTAGAGATAAGAAACAACCGGATATCCCTTTAATTTTTACTCTATAAATATAATAAAAATAATACATAATAATTAATAATAACTAGATTTGTAAACTAAATACACTTTTTTTATAGCTCTTAAGTGGGAGAGTTACAGTGGAAGAGGTAAAGAGTTATAAATGGTGGTCATGAGAATTTTGAGTCTTACATGTAGTGACACAGGATGTGAGAGGAATTGGAGTACATTTGACCATACTAAGAGAAGAAATCGATTGGAGCAACAAAAATTAAATGCACTTGTATGTCAAATATAATCTTCAACTTGGGATGAGGCAAAATAGTAGAGAAGAGAATGGAGATACCTAAGATCCCATATGCTTGTCAAATATTGAATCCAATGATGAGTGGATCACCGAAAAGGAGAATCCTTGCTTGCCTATTGATGCCTCATGGATGGATGTACATGAGTGCTTTGGTGTTGATGAGGGAGCTCCAAAGAAGAAAAGAAAAAGAGGTAATTATTTATATTTAAAAGTTAGTTTAGAACTTGGAAGTTGGAATTAGAACTAGACCTTATTATTTTCTTTTGATTACATAGGTCCAAGAAACTGGAATGCCAAGATTAGTAGGGGAAAATCAATAATAGAAGATGAGGATGAAATTGAAGATAATGAAGCAAAAGAACTTTTGATATAAGAAGATGAAGATGACTTGAGTGATGTAGATCTTGGGGTTGGAGATGATGAATGATCTTGGATAGGGGCATTTTGTATTTATTTTTTGAGGTTGTATGATTGAATTTGTGTGGCAACAGCACCACTTGTTGCTGAGTTTATGCAGCAACAACACTAATATTTTTTTGGGTGGCTATATTGCTGAATTAGCAACAACAATGGTTCTTTTGGAGGCTTTGTTGTTGAACTGTGCAGTCATTTCTTTCAGCCTTAGGACTGTTATTATTTGTATAATTGTATCTTTGTTTGTATTGAAGCTTATATGTTACTATATATTTATGTATGATTTCATTTTTCCTGTTTCTTTAGGTTAAAATGTGCCTAGAGTGCTTTTATATGTCTTGTATGCATATATATATATATATATATAGACACACACACACATGCTATGTTTTCATTCATCATGAATCTTACGATTCAATTCATGATTCAAAAAATAAGCTTTCTGATACACTATTTGTATCCCGATTCAACTACCATGCTGGCCACAACTTCAGTTCTGAAAGTGGTATGGCGTTCTTAGTCCCAAACGCGAACTCACATTCTCAGTCGTACCAAAATAGCTTCATCTCAATCGCCAAGATGCCCGAATGCAAGGTTTTTAAAAATAGTACACAACAGCAATTGCAGCCATAAGAGCCAAATTTGTCAAGCAATTTTCTGCAGTACCAAGGATCACAAAGAAATTGCAATTAAAACCTTGATCTGGTGTGTCCATGATGTTCTCTTTCCACTAACAATCAAACAAATAACTTCTTTTCTCCAAAAAGTCAGTGTTGAATTAGTGTTGCAGCAGTTGTGATCAATACTATGTGGTTGGTCAAATGGAACAAAACAGAGTTTCACATTTGACAAGTCACATGTTCAAGACCCCATTTGTCTTCTCAAAGTGCAGTCCAGATTCTTTTCCTAACTTAGACTAAGGTACCATCACCCTATTTAGTTAAAGAAAGAAATATAAACTTGGTTTCAATGCCAACCTTTCTAGTAATTAACATCTTAAATTTTCTCTTGGTTTAAGGCTTCTAAGCTTTTATTCTTGACATGCAAAATTTGGCTGCCATGATATTTCAATATCCCACCAAAATCTCTCCTTCCTTGATAATACAAAATGCCAACCAGCTCTTTAGCATGATGATCATTTGCCGAGTTGTCTTTCCAACAGTGCTCATCTCACTGATGCATGTAGCATCACTGAGCTGCCTTTCCAAACATGTTTAGTAATTTTCTTTTTTATGAAAGGATTAGCTGTAAAAGGCTAAAGCACAATATACTTTACCTTGCAGGAGAGTGTTAGAATACATGAATATGCATCAATAGCCAGATTCTATCTTTAGAATATTTTAGCTTATCTCTTGGGATTAATTTCCATATTTCCTAAGATGTCATCATTTGTTTCCATAGTCAGGATTAACATCTAGTATTAGAATAAACTATATGCAAAATGATAAATAAATAAATAAATAAGTACCAAAACAATGAATAAAAATAATGCAGTATCAAAGGCAGAAAATATTTGAGCATAAGCTAACAAGGGTCTAGGTTCTGGATAGTTTTATTAATACTAGTGATAAGGGCTATAGCTTTCTGATCTATATCACATAATTGCAATACATTGTACGATTTCGAGTTAATATCAATTTCAGAGTATTTAGTCTTTTACCCTATCATTTTCCTCCCACAATACCAGTATATCTAAAATCCTATAATTTCAATATTAACAATATCACTTCCTCCTATCATATAATATAAAAAGAAGCATAAATTTAGTTTGACTGTGCACCCTTACCCAATTTCCATGGTATTGAAAATTGTAATGCAAAGAAAACGGACAATTATATCTTTCTAAAAATTAAGTTTTGTATCATAAAAGGCCTTGGCCCCATACTCAAATTAAGGTCGTATCCTAATTGCCAATTTCTTATAACTCTGCATGAGTAAAAAAAAAACAGCTGAATCTGTAACTTCCATCATGACCTTATGGGGACTCATAGTTTTGCAGCAGCTAAAATGATTATGCATCATAACATCTACATGCTTTACTTCTCACATGTCCATCCCTGCACAACACCTTACAGAACTCCTTCCCAATAAACGAAAATAAAAATGCTTGTAACATATTATGTGATAATAATTTATTCCCAGCAGCAAGATATTGTTCTTCTTATCCAGATATTCATGTCTCATGTCTCATGTCCCCATCATATACATGCACAATTACATAGTAGATCAAAAGGCAATGAACATCAGAGATCTCTTAACGCTATTATACGTACCACTGTTCAGAGAGGGTTGGCCTGATAAAAGCATAATAATGTCCGCCATGCACTCCTCCGCTATGAACCAAAACACTGTGGGGGGGGGTGGTGAATTTAAAGTATGTTAACGACAGAACTTCAAAAACCAAATACGCATATAACTAATTGGATAGCAGTGTCTTCATAAGCATGGAAAAATAAAAATTTATAAATTTTAAGCATTTCTTAAGGCTGTGATTACATGCATTCAAAATTTATAGATGGTCAAAGAAAAAAATAGTTTTGAAGATAACTGCACACACCAATTACATGGTTTCAACCAATCATATCAATTCTTTCCTTAATTAGTTTTAAAGATTGTTATAACAGAAATGACCCTGAAAGAATTAACTAAGAAAGAGAACACATTTATTATATATCTTCAATTGTTTTTGTGCAGTTATAAAAGCATCTGCCATTGAAGTTGGCTAGATGAATCACAAGATGTCATTATGATTGATTAAAAATCAAATTCTCGGGGATATATTTACCATAAGATCTCTTTTTGGCCATTTCCTCCAAAGTCGTACTCCATCTTCCTTTAACCCTTTTAACAAGGCTAAAAACCATAATCTACTCTCCCTATTGTTGCTTCTAGTGACCTTATTTGCACATGTCAAACCACAATCGATTTTTTATCAACTTTCCTCGATACTTGTCACACCAATATCTCCTCAATACAATCATTTTGTCTCTTGACCTTTCTCGTATAGACATGAATCCATCTTAACATTCTCATTTCTTTTGCTACACAATTTTTCCCTTGCCACTTTAAAGTCTAACACTCACTACCATATATTATAGTTGAATGTATGGCAGTGCGGTAAAACTTTCCTTCGAGTTTCATAGATACTTAACAGATAACCGTTGATGTCTTTTCCATTTTAACCACCCAGCTTGTATCTTGTGTAAGACGTCATTAATTTCCTCATCCTTTTGTAGTTTTTTTAACTATATTTTTGTCGTTTCTCATTCACTTCACTTCCCTTTACATTTCTCTTATTCCAAACAACTTAAAAATTTACTTATTTTCTCGTAATTTTCTTACTACTCATTCTTTCAATTTTCTCTCTTTCAATTTTATTTTTTCAAATCAATCGAAGGGTAAATAATTTTCATGCAAAATAGCATTGTCCTTAATTAAATAGAGATCCAAGTGATCAACGAGATTACAACAAGGATTAACACCTATTGTGGCTGTAATGTTGTTGCAGTGCTTCCTGCAACCACAACAGCTCGCAATTGCAGTATGGTTTAAAATCATAGGAAAATCAGTAATGCAACCGCAATACAACCACAATAAAGCAACAACACCATTTTATTCACTTTTAAAAAAAATAAATAAATAAACCTACAACTTTTAATCCTTATTCTAATAAGCATGGTCACATGAGATGTTTGGAAAGGGAGGAAGACAACTAATGATGCTTGGTTGAAGTGTTGGGAGGCTACATGATGCATTTTAGGAAAGGTAAAAGGGGGTGTGCATTAAAAAATTGTGAAAAGTGGTTTGATTGATTTTTATTATTATAGAAGTTGTTTACAGTTGTTACAAATATATAATAGTTTCATGTTGCAAAAACCACAATTCGTATTGCAATGGCCGCAACCAAAGTAGTTGCAACCGCAACTACAATTTATAACTATGACTGGAACCAATGCCTCACAGCATGCTTTTGAAAAATGAATAAGTCCTCATACAAGAATCAAGAGAGGAAATAAATGGAAAACTTGAGTTTCATAGAGAAGCTAAGCTGTTGAATGACAGTTTGCAGTTTAAATCAAGACAGTATATACAGAATCGAAGTTCGGAAAAACTAGGATGAAAGTAAAAAATTCTTTGGTCATTATTTTTAATTGAAAAGTGACTTCCAAGCTTTGGAATTTTCTTTCAACATTAAAACCAGATCTGCCTTATTATGGTGTCAAATGTAGAGCAATAAAGTGTCAACAAGAGGATAAGTGTAGTGGAGATGAGAATATTGCAACAGATGACTGCACATTCAAGATTAGCAATGACTGTAGCAAAGAGGAATCCTTGGTAACTAGAGGAAAAGTTGACAAAACTTACCTAAGATGGTTTGATAACGATATAATTCAAACAGGCACAGTAAAAGAAATTGACAAAATGGAGGATAGCCATATACAACTGGGGTAGAGGAAGACAATTGAAAAGTGAGTGAAACCATCAAAAAATCCTTTATCAAAATGGCCATACTAAAAACATTGTATTAAGAAAACATGATGGTATCATTTGATCCACGTAGCCTACCCCAAGTAGTGGAAAAAGGCTTTTATTACTCATATTCCCATTGAAGTGATCAACAACAGCTTTATATGACTATTTACCCAATTTTTACCATTCCTTAATGATTTAGAAAATGTCTTCTATTTGATTTCATTTGGATGTGCCTCGTAATTTTTCTCCCCAAGATAAATTGCATTCTTATTATTTGTACATAAATAGCCCTTTTTCAAACTAGCATGTGGGCAAAATGCTCTCTATTCATTCTTGCCCTCAACCAATTGCAATAAATAAAAGTAAATGGGGAGGAAACTTTGTTACTTAGTGATTCTGAAACTTGTGTAGTTCAGCAAAAGATATCATGATGATTTAACAAATTAGGAAGATATGAAGTCATAAAATAAATAAATAATATTCATAGGAAGCTTGTAAAAGCCACTCACACATGTTCATAATAACAGCATACAAACCATATATAAAATGAAATCATTCTAAGATAAAAGATTATCAATGTATTTTTTTTTTTTTGCTTTCACACCAGTGTCCTAAGGCTTCGCCTTAAACTAATCTAATTCAGTCAGGAGATAAGTAAAGTTTGGCCAAGAATTGTTTCCACCAAGGATCGAACTTGGGCATTGTTCAAACAATTCAACCTTAGGTTCAACATATTAACCACTTGCATCCAACTCCTTGGTTATCAATGTATATAAACAATTTATTTCATTCAGAAAATGAAAGTACTAACTAATTGCACATGGAGAGAAAAGTCTGCAACATATATAGCAACAAGTTCTTATATAAATTGCACCATTCAGCAAATCACATCACTTAAAATAGCCATAGCCAAAACTGGGAGTCAAATACCCAATCACCAACCACAAACTTAATATCACAAAGTAACACCAGGTATGAAAGCTAAGTAATGTAAAAACAAATATTACAAAGGTTGTTATCTCATGCAAGTAATACTACAGACACAATTTACCTGTGAAGTGTGTAAAGATTGCGGACGCTCCTATCAGCATCAGGTGATAGATATTTTCCATCCTCACGATCAAGATCAAGTTGTAAGGGAAACTCATAACGGTCATTAATCTATATAGCGAGAGCGTGAAGAAAAAATCAATCTTCGATGTATTGAAAAACAGGGTAATCAATAAAAGTGTGCAAAAATTGACAGAAATATAAACACCCATGATTATAGCTAATCCTCATGCTCACTATTGCAGAAAATATTCCAGCGGTATAATGGTTTCAAGTGATATAAGTAAAAATACATACAACACCCCCAACCCCAATCTATGACCAGCAGCACTGAAAATGAACAATTGTGAAACAAGAGAAAGTAAATATTAACAAAAATGCCCTAGGTTCCACTGTGTACTTGAGTTCCTTAACGCACTCTCCTTTAAATTCCACACAACAAACCACTTCTTTGTAATATCACCAACCAATTTAGTTCAAGCTGCCTCCCAAAAACAATATGTGCCAAATCAATGATTTAATCCCAGTGTTTTTCAATTCCATAAGGCACTATCCTCTAAACTCCACACAACAAACCACTTCTTTGTAACACCACCAACCAATTTAGTTCAAGATGCCTTGCAAATACAATATACATGCCAAATCAATATTTTAAATTCCAGACAGCAACTCATAGCAGCCAAACCAAAATACATCATAGTGGGATAGCCACTATTTTTTATGTTGTTTATAGCAGGTATACTGTATACTTATAAATTCTCAAAAATGATCAAATATTACTCAAAATTAACAACATTCATTAATGACAATAAAACGTCATGTGTCTTGAACAAAACTTAAAAGTAAATACCAACAATAGTCCAATACAAGATTCCTAGATAGGATTCATCAATTATCAATCATCTTCTAAATTCAAGTATTCTTTATCATTTTCACTACAATTACTGTAGTAATTTTCATTTTTGAAAATTGAATTCCCAAAAAAGCCCTAATGCCTTTGTTCAGGGATGTATTGGTCTACCATTTGGTCCACTACGGTCACTACACTAAAATGCTCCACTATGGAAGCACATGAAGCAAGCAGGAGCCTCTCCACTTCACCTATGCCGCTACAGTGCGCTATTTAAAATCCTGTGCCAAATCACTCTCTTGCAAGAACAAAACAGTAACAGTAGCAATACCATGAAAGAACCCCTACTAACAACCAACAATGAATATAACTATACATTGTCGAGCATAATTATACTGTAATGATCTGCGTAGACATTTTATAGTGGAGAAAAGCAAGCAGATGCACCTTATCTTTACAACAATGTGACCAAGTGAAACTCCATTTCAACACATTAAGTGGTAAAATTTCTACAAACAACATAGATGGGTCTGCCCAAGAAATATAAAAAATAGGCATAAAGCAATGCATCAATTGGACAACCAACCTTAACCATAGTATCCCGCATAAAGTCATATTCGAATCTTTTCAGCTGAAGTTGAAGGACGGGAGGAAAATCAATAAATAGAACACCCTTCTTAGCATCCTGAAATAATCATGTACCATTAAAATTACATTAGTTTATGCATCAAGCTCAATAAAAATAAAACTGCTTAAATTTTTTCAGTCAGACAGTTAATACAAGCAAGCAACTAATCAAAATATCAAGAGATTGCTTCAAGAAAGTATTTTTAAGTTGAGCTACACAAATTATTTCCAAGTAATATAATCAGAAAATTATTAAGTCATGCAATTATTCTTAAACAAAAAATGTTAAAAATAGTCAGTTAATATTGTCAGTCATCCAATAGAGCCTTCTGGTATAAAAAAAACGTCATTCTTACATTACTACATTAAAAAGAATTATATCTAACGCAGATATGAGTTGTGATTGAGAAGCGTCTAACAATTTCAAGAAAATCTACCTCAAGGCTATATGAACAGCAGGAGAAAATTAGGAATATAGGGGTGGATCAGTGAATATACAATATAAGGTTAGGAATGATTCTATTCAATTTCAAGAGAAAATTAGGGTTGAACTACAGGAGACAAGATGACAGAAACTTGTGTTAGGAGGTTTGCTCATATGATAAGACATAGATGCTCCAGTGACAAAAATAGGTTTTCAAATAGAAGATATCCGTTGAAAGGTTCAAGAGAAAATTAGGGTCGAACTACAGGAGACAAGACGACAGAAACTTGTCTAAGGAGGTCCTCCACTAGTTATCAATTATGTCAAAATAGTGGCACTAGAGTACAAAGACAGGGCATGATGGAGGTCCTCCACTCTCAAACAGATATTGTCATTGCTTTTCAACACAGTAGAAATAGCAGTCAGTCACAAATAGCGGAAATAATGGACCAATAATCCAAACCCTAATTATGTTATTAAGGGAACTCCCTAATTACCCACACTAAAACTCAGAGTAGAAGTACCAAATTCCTTAAATACCTGTAACACTCATGTAGCAGCACCAAATTTGGTATTGCTGTTTTAGATGTTTAAAAACCAATAATATTTGTTTCAGCCTTTATTCTTCTTCAACCCACTCAGCACACTCTTTCCAAGGTCTGTGTCAAGTCTTGCTTGTTAGATTATATGTTCTTATATCTATATATTTTGTATTTTATATTTTGCCTCTATACAAGGCTGCTGTACCAAGGGAGATATGGAGGTTTGTAAGACACCAGATTTTTATTCAAACTTTCAAACCTCAAGTTGGTATCAGAGTGGGTTTGATCCCACTCTACAGCCCCGTCTTGTCCAACGCCAATCTCTTCCATCTACCGCTGTTCTCCATGACCAATTTTTTGGACAACCTTAGGGTTTGGTGCACCTCGTTGAGTGTGACCCAACCCTATTGATTTCAAGGACATTGGAGTCCCCATGCACTCTCACTCGTCGATCCAAGTTCCTATTACGTCAGGTGCATGTGGCTCACGCAGCATTGTTTGCTCATCGGAACTTCTTCACGCTAGCACTGTTGTGTTCGTTGACCTCTTCTAAGTCTATTCCAGTCCTCAGTTTATTGTTTTCGACTACTATTTGGTATTGAGAAAAATCCAAGTCCCGCCAATCCTAGATCATTAAAAAGGGCCACCCACCATTTATCCACGTACCAAACTCAATAGTGTTGGACGTGAGGAGGTGTATTGGGAAAAACCCAAGTCCCACATCGACTAGAGATTAGGCAATTGAATAGTATATAAGTGGAAAGCAACCCTTACCTTACAAAGCCGGTTTTGTAGAGTTGAGTTAGGCTTAATCCACTATTCTAACATGGTATCAGAGCCATTTAGATCCACTTTAAAAATGGGTCACCCACCATTGATGCATGCCTCATAGGCATGAGGGGGTGTATTGGGAAAAATCCAAGTCCCGCCAATCCTAGATCATTAAAAAGGGCCACCCACCATTTATCCACGTACCAAACTCAATAGTGTTGGACGTGAGGGGGTGTATTGGGAAAAACCCAAGTCCCACATCGACTAGAGATTAGGCAATTGAATAGTATATAAGTGGAAAGCAACCCTTACCTTACAAAGCTGGTTTTGTAGGGTTGAGTTAGGCTTAATCCAATATTCTAACAGAACGTAATTACTGTTCATCTTCTCCGTGAGTCTCTTTTTCACCTGTTATAGCATGATGATGACAACTTTTGTCCCTAGTTCTTCAATAGCCTATATTTCTCAATCCGTGGAGAGTCTAGGTCCGTGGATAATAGATTTTGGTGCTCCTAACCATATGTCCATTATCTAGTGGTGGCTCCTTATTCCATTCTATTTCTTCACCTAAAACTCCTCACTTTAACACCTTAACCAATGGATCCAAAGTTGTCTCTCAAGGAGTCGGTCAAGTTTCTCTCACACCCTCCTTAAATTTAGAATCTATCCTTTTTGTTCCAAATTTTGCTTTTATTATAATCTCCATAAGTCAACTAACCAAATCATTAAATCGTTTTGTAGCCTTTGATGCCAATTCCTTTGTGATACAGGAACATGGTACGGGTCAGTTGATTGTAAAAGGACATGAATCCAGAGGACTCTACTACTCTAGAACCAACCCCTCTACATCTTGTCTTACATCTCAATCTCTTAAGCTTTTACATGATTGCTTAGGTCATCCACACTTGTCAAAATTGAAGAAAATGGTCCCTAGGCTTCGTAAACTTCAAGTCTTAGACTATGAGTCTTGTCAATTAGGAAAACATGTTAGATATCTGTTTCCAAAGAGAACTAAAACAAGATGTAACTCTGCTTTCTCTACCATTCACTCATATATTTGGGGGCCAAGTCGTGTCACATATTTTGGGTTAAGATACTTTGTTACATTTATTGATGAATATTCTCGATGTAGTTGGTTCTATTTAATGAAAGATCGATCTGAAATTTTTTCCTATTTTTGTGTCCTTTTTCAATGAAATTAAGAATCAATTTGGAAAAGAAATAAAAATACTCAAGAGTGATAATGCTAAAGAATATTTTTCTTTAGACCTTACCCCTTTTCTAACCTCACATGGTATTTTACATCAATCTACCTATCCTCACCCCATAACAAAATGGTATAGCAGAAAGAAAAAATAGACATCTGGTTGAGGCTATGCGTACCTTATTGTTGGGTGCCAATGTTCCCGTGCATCATTGGGGTGATGCAATTCTTACAACCTATTTTTTGATAAATAGAATGTCATCCTCCTCTCTTCAAAACAAAATGCCACACTCGGTGCTTTTTCCACATGAACCTTATTTCATGTTACACCTCGTATTTTTGGTTGTGCTTGTTTTGTCAATGATGTCTCAAGGTCTAGACAAGCTCTCTACCAAGTCTATTAAATGTATTTTCTTGGATATTCTCAACTTCAAAAAGGGTACCATTGCTACTCCCCGGACACTAGACAATATTACATGTCGGTTAATGTTACCTTCTTTAAGAAACTCTTGTTTTCTCTTCTTCAATGCAGGTCTTTGAATTTGTCCCAAATGTCTTACCAATTCCATGTTTTGAGTCAATGTTGTCTCCTCAAGAGGAGTGTGGATTAGTTTGTAAATTGCATCGATCTCTTTATGGACTCAAACAATCTCCCAAGCTTGGTTTGGAAAATTTAGTCATGTAGTGCAAGAGTTTGGTTTGAAAGAAGTGACGCAGACCATTCAGTATTCTAGCATCATACCTCTCCTAGAAAGCACATTTAACTGATTGTTTACATTGATGATATAGTAAGCACAGGAAATGATGCAACTAAAATTTCTCACTTAAAAAAACACTTTTTTAGTCATGTTCTGACTAAAGATCTTAGTTGCCTAAAATACTTTCTAGGTATAGAAGTTGCTCAATCAAAGGAGGGCATTGTGATTTCCCAAAGGAAATATGTCGTCGACATACTAGATGAAACAAGCATGACTAATTGTAGGCCCATTGATAGTCCTATGGATCCTAATTAGAAACTGATGGCTAATCAAGGTGAACCATTTGTAGATCCGGAGAAATATGGGAGATAGGTTAGTGAGCTTATTTGTCTCACAATTACAAGACTTGATCTTTCTTTTGCAATAGGGGATTGTCAGTCAATTCATGCAAGCCCCTCACATTGATCATTGGAATGCTATTACACGTATTGGTAGATACATCAAAAAGGCTCCAGGTCAAGGTTTATTATATGAGGACAAAGGGAACAGCCATGTTTTTGAGTACTGTGATGTTGATTGGGCAGGTTGGTTTTGGACCAACATTCTACTTTTTGTGTTTTTGGAAATATCATTCTTGGGGTCCACTGCCCCACCCACTATAAAGGATTGACCACTATGATTGTAGATCAATTTGTGATCAAGTAAACCAGAAAATTCTAGACTTGATTAAAAAGATATCATAAATAACCTGATCTATTGAATATCAAAGTTCACTCAATTAAATAAATATCATTAATAACTTGGAACAATCTGCCTTGCAATCAGGAAGCCATTGGGTCAAATCCAGGACACAGCCTCTCCATTTACAGGGGTACAGAATGACAAGAAGCAAAGGAGGGATAAAACAGAGAATGACAGGCTGGATAACAAAAGTTTCTTTTTCCTGCCTTAGAAGAGTTGTTCCAATAGAACATGTAACTAGTCAAGCCATCAGTGGTTCATTACCCCCCCCCCCAACAAGCAAATAAGAACTGCTATGAATATGTTGCTTTCGATCAAAAAGACAGGGAGAGAATGAGAGATAGAGAACTCATTAGATGACACAGAGATAATACCCAACACCATGGATAAGATATCCACCAAACATAAAAGGCATATGAAAAAGAAAACATAAACAAAGATTCTCTATGATAGTATTATTTGTCAGCTAAGGCAGAAAACCTCTAGAAGCTTTCCCTTCAGATAGTTTAGCTAGATGTATATAATAGAAGTCAATTATTGTTTTAAGTTTGCCAGGTACGTTACTAGAGCTGATATGCAAACTAACTGCATTATCAGACTCTTCAATGCAAGATCCTTCTTAATGAATAGAAAACAGAATTCATCTCTATCTCCCTATCCTTCAACTTTTCCAATAACACTTTAGGGATTTTTCAGCATTTAACACAAGCACAACCAAAATCTATGTAACTGTTAAATTACTGTTTCCTGCACTTTTTCAGCTAATGTTCAGGAAGATGCATCACAGTTTTATAGATGCACCCGACATCTGACCAGCTAGTACTGATGCAAAAGACTAAAGTGATTCATCAAACCCACAATTCATTCATTTTTTAAATGGAAATGGTTCATAAGACCATTAGAATAATATCAAAACAAATTTAAACAAAAATAAGAAAATTTCTTTGAAACACAAGGTTGACTTCTCTAAATGACTGAAAAAAAATTTATAAGCTACTTCCACATTTATGAATAGCAACAAACCTGTAAACCATACTGTTCAGCATGATATTTGTTATCCCCCTCAAGACGTTCAACTTCTACATACTTATCAAAGGAAGCATAAACATCACGACAACCTTTGACATCAAGCTGAAGGTCTAATATGCATAAGTAAAACAAAATTAGAATTATACAACAAGAAAGAACTAAAATTGATATCAAAATGCATAAAGAAGTACCATAAAATGACTCCTTTCTAGTTGATTTGTAGTCTACATTGATGCATTCTATGTAATTCATATGGTGCCCTTCAAATAACTTTTGTATGGTCCCCTCAACAACAGTTCCCTGAAGACAAGTAACATAAAACAACCATTTGATATGGTCACTCATCAAGAAGAATCATCAATAAAACTACCAAAGCTATTGTCAATTCTCATACCTTCATTTTGTCTTCAAGTTTTTCACAGAGAACCCGATTTAGTTCTTGAACATCATGCTGCATGAAAGAATCATATGTATCCCATCCAAAAGACTTTGTCAGCTCCTTGGTCGCAACACTGGTGTCACTATATTGAAGCTTGTAGAATAAACTCTGCAAAGCCAAAGGGATGCTTCCAGAGGGCATATCATTCTCAGTTGTTGGCATATGATACACGGCCTGAAATGTAATATCCAGGAACCAATTTCCCATTACTTTGCAACAGAAAAGTGAACTGTAAGCAAAACAAAAATAAGACAAACAATTCTAACCTTTCTAAAGTAAGGAATATGGTACAAGGTTTGGAGTAGAGAATTCATATAACAGGTAGCTCCTTGGTTCTTAAGCCCAACATAGCCAGTCTCCTTCTTTGAATCATAAGTCCAATAATCAACAATCCTACGAACAAGAACCTCAGCTTCAACTATGAGAGTATCATTCACAAGATACCCTCTACTAGGATCATACAATTCACCAAGAGGCATAAAGGACGTAAAACCCCAATCACTTTCACGTGCATTAAATTGGTGCTGTGTGTCTGCATAGTGAGTAAATTAAGTTACAATAAGATCATATAGGCATTGATAAAAACAAAAAATATGTGCATTTTCACTTCCTCGTTTTATAAAAAAAATTGAGACAGCACAGAAAAGTTCATCTAGCAGAAATAGATAATAGAACTCATCATCTTGTTTTGCACCTAATGTTTAAACAAGGTGCAAGCAAGTGGAACCAAAGGTTAATCTATGTCATCTTGTAAAAGTGTGGAACCAAAGGCTAATCTGTGCCATATTGAAAAAGTGTAAAGATCAAAATGCAGGGACTACCTTTCCTAACAGAATACTTATTATGAATTTGATTAACAACTGCCAAGCTAAACTGTGCATATCTACTCCAACCATAGGGCAAACTAGCTGAATCTGCAACATCCAAATACATGGACAAATAGTCCACATTGTTTCCTTTTGGGAAAATAAGCACACGCCTGCCAAGCATAAAACCAAGTTTGGGAGGTAATCACTAAAACAAGTATACATACCAGAGCATATTCAAGAAAAATCAACATCATTAACCAGTTAAGTAAATCTCATAGAAAAATACCATTTATAGCCACCAACAACAAATATTTCTGAATACAACTTCTTCGTATTCAGCCTTGAAAAGTTGTCAATTCTCCATGTGAATCTAGAGGACGGAGGATCCTCAACTGGCTGACTCTCCACAGTAATAGCAGTTTCAGGTTGTTGAGCTACAACTAATGATCATCAAAGAAACAAAAAAAAAAAAAAAAAAAAAAAAAAAAAGGGAACAATCAGCTATCATATCTGGAATTAACCGAAAACGTGAATTACCAAAAAAAAAAAAAAAATAATGTGACCATAACTGAACTAGACCCTCCAATAGCTTACCAGAAAAATAAGTAAAAATGAGTTTAGAGAATTAATTACACAATCAACAATCTCATAGAAATTCCACAACTTCCAAAATACAAACCACCCAATGATTAACTGAAAAGCCTTTATATTAATACCAATCCAAATCACAAAGCAAACTCGCTAACAAATTTCCTAAGTCTAAACTACGAAAGCAAACACAATACCTAAAATCCTCAAACCAATCTTTCACTCAGCTCCCACTCTCCCACCAAGCAACGCATAGACTACTTTCCCGAACCCTCCAAAACAATTCAATTAAATCACACAGAAGCTACCAGCACTGAAAAAACCACGGCTCCTTAAACCAAAAACAAAAATTAAAAAATTAAAAACACAGATCAAAGGAAGCACGAGAACACCAAACGAAAACTACCTTCCATGGGTTGGCGATTATTCTCGGGATCCGCGTGCGGCACGAGCACCTCCTCGTCCTCTTGCTGCTGAACAAAACAAAAACCAAAACCAAACACGTCACATCACCCAAGCTCGGATCCACCGCGACTCACACCGAACCCCCAATCGAAAACACAAAGCCCCTAAATCAAAGCCCCGAACTGCACTAGGAATCGCGAAATTGCGCGAAACGCTCACTCGCTCAGATCAAACCGACGACAAAAAGAAAAACGAAAAAGGAAACCCCCACCAGTGGCACCACTCGGAAGTGGAAAAAATCAAATTGAATAACACAACTCGTTGATTGGGGCAATATCGCGCCAAGAGAAGCACGACACGCAAGTTATTACAAATACGAGCGAAACGGTGCGCGCAAGTGTGTGTGTGTGAAAGGTTACGGAACGAACGCTTACATCAATGGGAGCGGGCATCATCACGGTCATGGTGAATTGGAACCTGCGAGGGTTATCGTTGTAGAGAGAGAGAGAGAGAGTGGAGAGGGAAAGAGAGAGAGTAGTGTGTGTTTGATAAAACGAGATCACCAGAGCTGGTTCCAGAGAAAAGAGAAAGAAAGAGGTCTTTAGTCTTTATTTGGGGGTTTGGGCAAAACCGGAATTTCGCCTTTCAGACTGTGGACCTTGTTCTTAGAAATTCATGAATGAATCATAGGGTACAAGTGAAATTTACTGAGTTTATGGGGTCATTCCTTTTTATATAATCATTAATTAATATTTTTATTTTTTAATGCACAGTCGTTAACCATTTAGTCATAAAGAGACTTGGTTGAGATGATTTTTTTATTTTTAATTAAGGATTAAAATGCTTTCATCGAGTTAATGAGATATATTATGCTATTTCAACTTTTTCAATAATTTGAAGTTGCATATTTTTCTAAGTTAGTGTTCTAGATTTTTAATTAAATTTGCATATGTAAGTCCTATTATGCGCTTATAATGAAGAAGAAAAAAAAAGGTATTTCATATATCTAAATATTTTTAAAATATTGCTTGGATAATAAGTATAGTTACTTAAAAATATTATTTTTCTTTGTATTAAAAATCGACGATATAATAGTCTATAAATTATAAAGACAATGAGTAATTCAACAAAATAGTAAATATTTTTTTTAATAAGTGGTAACATATTTACAAATGGCAGAGAAAAAAATAATTAGAAAAAATAAAAATATTCCCTTCATATATCATTAAGTATTTTTTTTTATGCTTATATATTAGTAAGTATAAGTATATTAAGTATAGAAGTATAGTTGATGTTCTACGAGACTATTAGTAGGTGTTGTTCTCATTTGAGGAGGACTACAATAATGCTTTATTTAATAGACCTTGGATGGTGGTGGACCATTACATTAAGGTACAATGTTGGAAGCCATTTTTCTTAGTCATTCCAACAATGGGCTTAAATTTGGTGGTTTAGATACATATTCCAGAGCTTCCAATTGAGTTGTTTAGTGATAAGTTCCCTCGAAAGTTAATGTCAACGTTGGTGGAAATGTTTAAGATTGATCACGTGACTGCTTTGCAATCAAGGGGTAGGTTTGCTAGAATCTGTGTAGAATTGGATTTGGATCAACATCTATAGCTTAAAGTGATTGCTCAAGGTTATCTTTTGAATATCCAATATAAAGGACTTCATTTGATATGTTTCAAGTGTGGTAGATATAGACATAAAGACT
Source organism: Cajanus cajan (assembly GCF_000230855.2). Lineage (NCBI taxonomy): Eukaryota > Viridiplantae > Streptophyta > Magnoliopsida > Fabales > Fabaceae > Cajanus > Cajanus cajan. Next base: position 19,584,332 of record NC_138518.1, read on the forward strand.
TTGCTTATGTGCATGGAAGGGGGTAAGGAGAGGATACAATTGTTCAAAATGCCATTTCTACTCTAGGTGATACGAAGAAGATGGAAGCCTAGGTGCAAAGGGATGCTCCAATAATTAATAAAAATGGGCTTTAATGCATAATGGTTCTCTAGTGGACGTTACTTGTTAAGAAGAATATCAGGGAAAAAGGCTTTAAACGAGGTGTTTCTACCAAAAGAAGATAATGTTAGGGCCCAATATTCTCAAGATAACTTATTGCATGGTGATGGCTCTAGGTTCAGAGTTTTTAATATTTTAGGGTTCAAGTTGGATTATGGATAGAAGCACGGTATTAGGCCGGTCAAATTTACAACTCTTGTCATGGATAATGGCTTAAATGATCAAAACGGTTAGTCCTAATAACAATAAAGTCGTAAAAGAAGCCCAATGTAGAAATAAGGAGGCAATGAATAATAGGCTTTCCCGCACCCAAGTTACATGACCTAATAACTCTAAACATGTGGTCAATAAACAAAAGATACAAAGTGTTGGGTTGGGATGATCCTTGAGGCTAGGAAAATGGCGAGCAAAAAAAAAAGGAAAAAAGTTGTTGAAGAAGTCCCAAGCAATGTTCATTGGTACTAAAAGTATTGGATGTGTTTTGCAAGAGCTCAAGCATGAAAGTTAACCATGATAAATCCATAATGTTCTTCTCGAAGAATATAGGTTGGGAAAAGAGCCTATACATTTGGGGATGGTAATCTTCTTATGCATAATTGGGACTCCCAAATACTTCCTCACATCTTCGGTGATGGAAAACTTGTAGTGGAACTAGATTGATGTTGATTTCTCTTCAAGTTCCTCCCTAGACCTTTGGCTCCTTGATTCACCTTAAGCTTTCCAAAGCCTTCAATGGATGAGAAGCTTCGGATTCCACCAATGCTTTGGTGTAGAACGCTCTTCAAGAGGCGTCAATCCTTGGAGGAGATAAGCCCCTTAAATCCTCACCACACTCTTCTTGAGAAGATAAGAGAATTGGATGAATATTGTCAAAATATATTTTAGGAAGTTTTAGATATTATTCTTACTGTATTTTAATTCTGTATATCTGTTGTATCTTGCTATTATTACTACAATAACAATCCCACAATTACAGGGATTTGTTCCCTAGAATAGGCTGTCCTTATTTCCTAAAATAAGCAACAGACTCATGTATATATATATATCTGATGTATCTCATGATGAATAATACAAGATATTATTTCTTCTAAATTTGAGATGGTATCAGAGCTCCTGATCCTTGGGAGCCTCTGACAGTGATCTGATTGCAGCCTTCATTGCTGCACAACCCTAGAATTCCATTGCAGCCGTCATTGTTGCACAACCCTAGAATTCCATTGCAGCCTTCATTGCTGCACAACCCTAAAATTCCATCGCAGCCTTCATTGCTTTGTGATCCCAAACACTCATCACAGCCTTTATTGCTGTATCAATCTGCTTTTTTGTGCCTTAATTGCACATATTTATAATGGCTGTGGAAAATGAAGACAAGTTCTAACTCAACCATGAGAAGATAGAGAGAGTAAGATCCTTTCTTAGTAAATTGGAGAAACCCACAGGTATGTGTTCATTGACATACTCTGGTAAGTTCCCATGTTCTTGTGGATTTAATGTCTCAAATACACCCTTTACCCATTATTGGATTCTAGACTCTGGAGCCACCGACCATATGACACCACTCCCTAAACACTTCTCCACATATTCCCCATGTCCCAGTAACAAGAAAATTTCCACAGCTGATGGAACCCTTATAACTACAGCTGGACAAGGAGATGTCCAAATAACCCCAACCATAATACTAAAAAATGTTCTTCATGTCCCTAAATTGTCCACAAATTTGATATCTATCCAAAAATTTACAAAAGACCTCTTATGTAATGTGATATTTCATAGCAACTCTTGTATATTGCAGGACAAGAAATCGGGGAGGACAATTGGACATGCTAGAGAATGGAATGGCCTTTACTACATGAAAAATCGAAATCTGCCCATTGAGAGTCACTCTCTGATATCCGAGTCTACCATAACCAGCAAAGAAAAAGTTTAGTTGATTCATTGTCGCTTGGGACATCCTTCATTTCGGGTTATAAAGTTATTGTTCCCTTCCTTATTTAAAAATTTAAATCTGGAGAGTTTTCATTGTGAGGTGTGTGAGCTTGCCAAACATAAGCGGGTACCTTTTCCTATTAGCAATAAACTAAGCACTTCTCCATTTTATCTTGTTCATACGGATGTGTGGGGCCCTCTAATATCCCTAATATCTCAGGGGCTAAATGGTTTATAACCTTTATAGATGATTGTACAAGGGTAACGTGGCTTTTCCTTCTTAAACACAAATCTGAGGTTAGCTCTGTTTTCCTACGATTTGTCTCAATGATTAAAAATCAATTTGGGGTTAATATCAAGAAACTTAGGTCTGATAATGCCAAAGATTACTTCAATCATACCCTAAATTTTTTTTGCCAAAAGGAAGGGATAGTTCATGAATCCTCATGTGTACACACACCCCAACAAAATGGGATTGCAGAAAGGAAAAATGGGCACTTGCTAGACCAAACTAGAGCACTCATGTTTCAAAATAATGTTCCAAAAAAATTTTTGGGGGGAAGCCATACTTACTGCCACTTACTTAATTAATAGATTACCCTCTACAGTTTTATCCTCAAAAAGCCCCATGGAAGTCCTAAACTCATTCTACCCACATATAACCCATACAAATAACCTTCACCCTAGAATATTTGGGTGTGTCTCCTTTGTGCATGTTCACAGTAATGGAAGGGAGCAATAAAATGTGTTTTCTTGGGGTACTCAGCTACACAAAAAGGGTATAAGTGTTTTCATCCTCCATCCCAAAAATTCTTTGTGTCAAGGGATGTTACTTTCCATGAGCAAATAAGCTACTTTAGCCAGCCTCATCTTCAGGGGGAGAATTTAAGAGAGGAAGATGAGTCTCTCATACTACCAAATCTATCCTTTGGACCAGAAATTGGAAAAAATATTGTTGGACCAGAAATTCAAAAGAATACTACCACTATATGTGAAGCTGAAGCTAAAGAGGAACAGGTAGAGGTGAATCAAATTCCTGCACCTGCAGGATCAACAGCTGATACAGAAACAGCAACTAGACCACATGATGATACAAAATTTGGGAAAAATCTGGTGTATACACGAAGAGGAAAGGCCATTCCAAGATCTGCTCATGTCCAAGAATCCAACCCTATATCATTACACGAGGTAAATCATTTTGATCCTATAAATTCTAATTCTACTAATTGTGATGAATTTCCTTCTAAAAAACTAGCTGCACAGGTGGACCATAACTTGGACCTCCCAATTGCCCTTAGAAAAGGAACCAGAACCTACACCAAACATCAACCTTACCCCTTGACAAAATTATCTATCCTTTGAAAAATTCTCAACTACTCATAAAACCTTTCTCACAAGCCTAAACACCACAACTATACCTTCTTCTGTATCTGAGGCTTTAATTGACAAAAATTGGAAACAAGCCATGGAATTGGAGATGGAGGCATTGGAGAAAAATAATACTTGGAAGCTAGTCACCCTACCACCTGGTAAAAAACCTGTTGGGTGCAAGTGGGTTTATACAGTGAAATATCGGGCTGATGGGACGATTGAGAGGTATAAGGCAAGGTTGGTGGCCAAAGGGTTCACTCAAACATAAGGAGTGGATTACTTGGAGACTTTTGCACCAGTTGCCAAAATGAACACTGTCAGAGTAATTTTGTCATTGGCAGCAAATCATGATTGGGACATGCAACAATTTGATGTAAAAAATGCATTCCTACATGGGGATCTTGAAGAAGAAATATACATGGAGGTACCACCCGGGTATACAAGGCAGAGTGAAGCCAACACAGTTTGCAAGCTAAAAAAGGCATTATACGGGTTAAAACAATCACCTAGAGCATGGTTTGGGAGATTCACCAAAGTCATGACAAACCTTAAATACAAACAAAGCCAAGGGGACCACACTTTATTTATCAAGCATTCTGATTTAGGGGGACTAACAATACTATTGGTCTATGTGGATGATATCATTGTCACTGGGAATGATAAAAAGGAACAACAAAGGTTGAGTCAATGCCTTGCCAAGGAATTTGAAATCAAGACCTTAGGGAAGCTAAAATATTTTTTGGGGATTGAAGTAGCCCATTCCAAGAAAGGGATCTTCATATCTCAACAAAAATATATTACTGACTTGCTAAAAGAAACAGGTAAGACAGCCTGCAAACCAGCAAGTACACCAGTTGACCCAAATATAAAGTTAGGAAGTGCGGAGGAGGATGTTGCTGTGGATAAAGAAATGTACCAAAGACTTGTGGGAAAACTCATTTACCTATCTTACATTAGGCCAGATATTGCCTTTGCTGTGAGCCTAGTTAGCCAATTTATGCACCAACCAAAGGAAGCACATTTACAAGCTGCTCTTAGAATTGTCCAGTATTTAAAAGGGACTCCAGGAAGAGGAATTTTGTTCAAACGAAACAAGAATGTTAGTCTTGAGGCATATACGAATGCTGATTATGCAGGTTCAGTTGTGGATAGGAGGTCAACTACTGGATATTGCACCTTCCTTGGTGGAAACCTAGTAACTTGGAAGAGCAAAAAACAAAGTGTGGTAGCTAGATCTAGTGCTGAAGCAGAATTTCGAGTAATGGCCCAAGGAATATGCGAACTTTTATGGCTGAAGATTATATTGGAAGACTTAAGGATAAAGTGGGATGAACCTATGAGGTTATATTGTGACAATCAATCTGCAATTAGTATAGCCCACAATCCAGTACAGCATGATAGAACTAAACATATTGAGGTGGACAAACATTTTATCAAATAAAAGCTTGACAGTGGCTTGATTTGCACCCCATGTGTGTCCACTCAAGATCAACTTGCAGACATACTCACCAAGGGACTGAATAGTAGTAACTTTGAAAGAATTATATCCAAGCTGGGAATGGAGAACACTTATTCACCAGCTTGAGGGGGAGTGTCAAAATATATTTTAGGAAGTTTTAGATATTATTCCTACTGTATTTTAATTCTGTATATCTGCTGTATCTTGCTATTATTACTACAATAACAATCCCACAATTACAGGGATTTGTTCCCTAGAATAGACTGTCCTTATTTCCTAAAATAAGCAACAGACTCATGTATATATATATATATATCTGATGTATCTCATGATGAATAAGACAAGATATTATTTCTTCTAAATTTGAAAAATATCAAAGAGGTTAGAGACTTTTGGAAGAGATAATTTTCTGCACAAATTCTGAACTCACTCAAATATATCATCAAAAGTGATTACAAATGTAAGAAAAAGGTTTATATAGGGTGTGGGAAACTTATGGTGCAAACTAGGCTAACTATGGTTCAAGAGAACCATGGTTAGTTTAGTTTGACTGGTCTAGTTGGTTTAGGAAGCTTGTGGAGCAAGCTTCTAACTTAGAAGCTTGGAAAGCAAGCTAAGTTAGAAGCTTGTAGCACAAGCTTCCCAAGTGTGCAAGACAAGCCAAACAATTCGGCCAAAGAACTGAACTAGGCGGCCTACTTGTTTTTCCCATACTTAATCCAATCCAAAAACTTGGAGTTGGTTTAGTTAGGTTCATCAAATGATGGTGAGACCTAGTTAAATCAATTCCTTGGAAAATATGGAGCAAATCAAGCCTAATGTGTAAAATTTGGCCTAGGCCCAATTCTGGCCCAATTACTAGTTGCACCTACACACCTTGTTATTTGTCACCCCACTTCTACTACTGAAAAATATAAAAATGAATGACCCTTAATACAAGGTCAAATGGAGCAAAAGTCTCCAAGTAACATACCCTAAATTCTTAAAGGATAACCTAAAATAAAAGAAAGAAAGTGTCTCAAAAATACAAAGGCAAAATACACCTATACAAGAAACTACTATGTACAAGTATCATACAATGTATATACAATGGAGACTAAGAGACTAATAAGAGGAATCATATTCAATGCTCATGAAGAGCAAAGGTCTAAGAAACACCTCCTCTTTAGAAGCCTCCTCTAGCCTCCTAACCATGGACCTAGTTAAAGGCCCAATGGTCTTCAAGTTTGAGCCTCCTTGGATCAACCTTCACCCTTCTTGGTCTTATCAAAATGCATAAGGAAGTACATTTGTAATCATTCAGAAGTGGCGTGGCCTTGGCATAGGGTTAATTGTAAGATTTGTGTGGATTATGAATGTGATTGTGGTTCCTCACACTAATGACCAAGGATGGCACGACCCTTGGGTAAGTGATGCTACAAGGACAACATGACCTTGGCATAGTGTGGGATGAGTGAGGCAATTAGCTCGTATCACTTATATCAGTTGTGGCGTGGCCTTGGCATAGTGTTAATTGTAAGATTTGTGTGGATTATGAATGTGAAAATGATAATGTTAATTGCAAGATTTATGATGGATTGGTGTGATTGTGAATTATGACGTGAAGATGATGCATGATTGATAGAGTTATGATATATAGAAATGCTTGTGAATATCTCATTAAGTAATGAGTTATGACGATATTATGTTGTGTTTTTCCTTATATGCTTTACATATAGATGTTTTCTTTTCTCACCGTACAATTTGTGGATGTTTTAGGTAAGGAAGATCTGACTATGAGTGGTATCTAGAATGCCAACAGTTGAATTATGGGTATGCTCTAATATTGTGACATCGGCGCAGATGATTTCTAGGATATGAATTTTATTTGTATATGAAGTTGTACTTATTATTTTGAAAACATTTTGTAACCTCTTATGTTTTATTTTCCAAGTTTCATTTTCAAAATATTTTAGATATTGAAAAATGTTTCTAAAGATTTTTATGAGAACTCTTTTACCGATGTTGAAAAATTTATTTCCTTAGTTTGTTTACATTATTACAATATATGTGTTGGGGTAGTAAGGGTGTCACATCTAGCGGTATTAGAGCAGGTCGATCCAATCGGTCGTGAGTTATGAGTCTACTATGCTTGTTTGGTAGATGAATGATGGAATGAATTAATTGTGAAACTTATTGATATGCTAGTATGATGATTGATTATGTTTGTTGTTATTTAATTGTGTGTACTCTAACAATGTATTGCTTTATGCTGAGAATAATGATGATGATGATGTTTCCCTTGTGTTGTTAGTGTTGTGCTTACTTGTGTATTGTTTTCTCAGAATTTGGCTGAAAGACATGATATAGCTTAGTTGATGTTATTCATGATTGCTTATTTGTTTTGATACTTCTTGCTTACGTAAGAAGTAGTGGTTGAGTGGTATCGCTCGTGTTGCGAGCATATGTGCTAGTTGTAGTGGACAAAGCCTTGTGCTAACCAACTAGAACTATTAGAACCTTGGATGTGGGTGAGACATTGATTTGTCGAGTGTATTAAGAGTTTACGATTGGTGGAGTTTCTGAAATCTATAGTTGTAGCAATTGAATCCAAGGAGGTTGTGTTTTGAGAATTGTAGTTTTGGTATTCTTGATGAGAGATTGGAACGTTAGTAATTTCCTTGAGTGTTTGTGTTTGCAGGTTAACCTTTTATGGTTTAGGTAGCATGTGAGTTTTATTTTCTAAGTCTTTTGTGATGAATATGTGAGTTGTTTTGGTTTAGGATTGTAGTGGGAAGCTTGGATATGAGTATTAGGTGGAAAGGAGTGGGTTTGGAAGGATTGAGATATTTTTGTGGGCTTAGGTGTTGATACACTATTGTTGTCTGATGTAGGGGATGTTGCACTGCAGTTTTACTGTTCCAGTACAAGTGTTATATTGACAGAATTAGATTTTGTGGTCTTCATAAAAGTTGTAGCCTTGGATGCTATTTTTCCAATGGAATTGGAATAAGATAAAACGGAGGTCTAGAACTTCAGTTATAATTGCTTTAGTGATTAGAGGTCTAGTTGTAAGCGTTGAATATATCTGTGGTGGTTTTTGAAATTCTTTAGCTAAGAATATGATCTTTTCTCATACCTTTACAAGAGTTGTTGATTATTCTCTTATCTTTCTTTTGAGATAGGTTTGAGATCATTGGGATGAGTATAACTCTCTGTGTGTCATTTACTTTGATAATTGTTGAAGAGAGGTGTATGCTGTCATGTTGTTTTTGAGTTGTTAGGCAAAGCAAGGATAAAAACTTATTTATATGATGTTCTGAGGTGTTGTCATTGAGAGGTTGTTTAAGATGGTATGATGTTATGTGGTAAAGTTGGTTCATGTACATGCTATATGGAGTAAACGATGATTGATTCGTACATGCTTAGAGATGGTATATATGAAGGTTTAAAGTAGGTATTCTAATATGATTTGATATGCATGTATGTTGATATGAGGATAGATGACCTTATATATATCAATTAGTGAATATTTGTGTGTTTAGTGAGATTGACCTTAGGATGTGATATCATCATATTGGAGTTGAGGGTGAAAATATATCCAAGACAGCATTATGCTAAGTTATCTAAGTGTGATTTTTGATTGTATGAGATGAGCTTTCTAGGCCCTGTAATTTTTAGCGAAGGTATAACGTAAATCTACCTATGGTAGAAGTTGTGCTTAAGTGGGAGATACTTAAGTCAATTAGTAAGGTTATGAGTTTTCTTGAGTTAGTTCTTTGTTATTGGAGATTTATTGAGGAAATTTCTAAGATAACATTACCTTTGACTGGATTGACTAGGAAGAGAGAATTGCCTTTATGTGAGATAATAAGTATGAGAGTAGTTTCCAAACTTTTAAGGAAATATTGACTAGTGTGTCAAGGTTAATATTATCGGATTTTAGTAAGTCTTTTATGGTATATGTTGATGTTTCTAAGATGGGTTTGGGTGGAGTGTGGATGCAAGAAGGAAAGGTAGTAGCTTATGTTTTTAGGAAATTGAATATTCATGAGAGGAATTTCCTTACCCATGACCTTGAGTTAGCGGTTGTAATATTTATACTTAAGATTTGGAGACATTATTTGTATGGTTCAAAGCTTGAGGTATTTAGTGATCATAAGAAGCTTAAATATCTTTTGACCAAAGGAGTTGAATATGAGACAAAGGAGATAGTTGGAATTTCTTGAGGAATAAGATTTTGATCTTATTTGTTATTTAGGCAAAGCCAATGTGGTGGTCGATGTTTTGAGTAGGAAACCTCTACATTTATCTTCCTTTATGATAAAAAAGTTGAACCTTTTGGCTCGGTCTAAGGATTTAAGTTTGACTTGTGAGATTACTCCTAGTAATGTGAAACTAGGTATGACTCGAGTAACAAGTGGATCGTTAAAAAAGAAATTAGAGAAGCATAATTAGTTGATTCATTTTTGTGACAAGATATGAGGCTATAGGACATGGTAATGGATAAGAGTTGCCTTAAGTATAGATGGAGTGGTAAGACTTTGAGACCGAGTATGTGTAACTAGTGAACTTGTGCTTAAGCACTTGATTTTTGGAGAGAGTCATAGAAGTAAAACTAATATTGTGGAAAATGCCTTGATTAGGATGACCATTCACCTATCATCTTTGATGATTTAAGGGTTAGGTTTAACTGAGGAGGTTCGAGACTTAATCGTGATGTGTGAGCTCACCCTTAAGAGCATTGGATTGAGTATGTTGGAAAGGACTAATAGATTAATGGATGAGATTAGATAAGTCCAGGAGTTAGATCCTTTCTTAGTGAACCAAATGGAGAGGATTGGTAGAGGTATAGATAGCCTTACGAGTGGAAGTTGATGGTGTTTTGGGGTTCAAGGATAGAATCTATGTGCCTAGTAATCCCAAATTAAGGAAGATGATCTTAGAGGAAGGACGTAAGAGTACTCTCAACATTCATTTAGGAGCTACTAAGATGTATTAGAGTGGCACAACAGAAGTGCAGTGGCCTAAGGTGAAGAGAGGAGTAGAGTAATTTGTGTACTCGTGTTTAGTATGCTAGAAGTCTTTAGGAATTTTGTAGCCTTTGGACGTCCCATTTTGGAAGTGAGACTCTGTATCTATGAACTTAGTTGTAGTTTTGCCTAAAGATGCTTAAGAAATTTGATTCTTTTTGGGTTATAACGGATAAACTCACCAAGGTGGCTCACTTTACCCTTATTGATATTAGATATTCTTTAGAGAGATTGATAGAGATGTACATCAGTGGGGGTAATGAGGTTATATGAATTTTCCTACGAGTAGATATTTCAAAAGGGAACTGGAGAGACTATGACTTACGAATTAGCAAGCATGATGCGAGGAGCCTACTTATTTCTATTTTCAGGTGAATTTCAGGGACGAAATTTCTAAAAGGAGGGGAGAATTGTAACAGCCCCATTTTCACAGATTGTACGAAGGCCAAAAAAGCCCAATATGGGTGATTTAATAGCTTAGAAGGGGTCGTTCCCAAACTGGAACAGGTCGTTCCAAACTACTAAAAAGACCTATTTTTGGTAGCCCAGAACGGGCTGTTCCCAAATTGGAACGGGCCATTCCAAACCACCAAAATGGCCTATAACCCTAGTTAGGAACGGGTCGTTCCAAACATGACCGTTATGGGTTAAAATATAACCCCAAAACGGGCCGTTCTAGTTTTAGAACGAGTTGTTCTATATGTGAAATTTTACACATGACGAAGAGTCCAGAACGAGCTGTTCCGGATTTGAAACGGGCCATTCCGGCCACTCCTGATGCCTATAAATAAAGCGCTCTAGCACTCCCAAAAAGCACACCTTTCAGTTCTGACTTCTTTCAATTTTGACTTTTTTTCCTTCTACATTCTCTAAAGACCGAGCGGAACTAGAAGAGGAGACCAACCAGATCTTGCTTTAGTTTCAGCTATTGCTTATCGAGGTACGGGGGAAAAAGGAATTATTTGTATGCAAAGTTACATAAGGAATTGGGTAGAGGAGGAAACTCGTAGGATTATGAGTAATTTTATAATTGTTTCTGTTTGGAGAATTATTGGTATTATGAGATTTTGCATGTGTTAAGGATTATGAATATATAATTAATTTGTAAAAATGATGATGTGGGAAGGAGAACGAAATTGTAGAAAAGTGCCTGTGAGTTAGGTTTTGGAAAAATTGGGAGTTTTACTATTTGATTTAATATTCTATTAAATTGGTGAATCAATTGAGTTTTATATTAATTTATAAATGTTATGGTTATATTATATGATAACAATTGGTGATCTAGACGTGGATTCATGGTAAATTGCTTGAGGGATATGTGAACCATTATTTTGTGTGGACTTATCTATATTATGTATGTGATGCGGAATTGACTTAAGGACCGTGGTGTGATGTCTTGGCATAAATGTGTACATATTGTATCTACCGTTTTAGTATTGAATTAATAGCATGTTGTGGCGAATGGTATGTTATGGCTTAATTGTTCAATTAATTATGATGTGAGTATGTTGACATGAAATGAGATGTTGTGATGAATGTGAATATGATGTGATTATGGTTCCTCACACTAATGACCAGGGATGACACGACCCTTGGGTAAGTAATGCTACAAGGACGGTGTGACCTTGGCATAGTGTGGGATGAGTGAGGTAATTAACACGTATCACTTATGTCAGATGTGGCGTGGCCTTGGCATAGGGTTAATTGTAAGATTTGTGTGGATTATGAATGTGATTGTGGTTCCTCACACTAATGACCAGGGATGATACGACCCTTGGGTAAGTGATCCTACAAGGACAGCGTGACCTTGGCATAGTGTGGGATGAGTGAGACAATGAACACATATCACTTATGTCAGTTGTGGTGTGACCTTGGCATAGTGTTAACTGTAAGATTTGTGTGGATTATGAATGTGAAAATGATAATGTTTATTAAAAGATTTATGATGGATTGGTGTGAATGCGAATTGTGACGTGAAGATGATGCATGATAGAGTTATGATATATTGAAATGCTTGTGAATATTTCATTAAGTAATGAGTTATGACGAGATTATTTTGTGTTTTTCCTTATATGCTTTACATATAGATGTTTACTTTTCTCACCGTACAATTTGTGGATGTTTTAGGTGAGGAAGATCCGACTATGAGTGGCATCTAGAATGCCAATAGTTGAATTATGTGTATGCTCTGATATTGTGACATTGGGGCAAAAGATTTCTAGGATATGGATTTTATTTGTATATGGAGTTGTACTTATTATTTTGAAAACATTTTGTAATCTCTTATCTTTTATTTTTCAAGTTTCATTTTCAAAATATTTTAGATATTGAAGAATGTTTCTAAAGGTTTTTATGTGAACCCTTTTTACCGATGTTAAAAAAGTTTTAGAAATTAAAATATCTCACTGTGTAAATATAAGTTGTGATGTTAGAAGATTCTAGTGTTGAAACCCCTCATTATGGATGTTGCCTTCTAAATGGGAAGTTGTTTTGAAAATTGTTGTTAGAAAAGATGACTAATCTAAAAGGGGGTGAATTAGATTTACCAAAATTCTTTCAACTTTTCTTGGATAAGAACTTTTTCTTAGAATTTTCAATTGAACCAATTGATCTAAACCAATAAATGTGTAGAAAATTAACAAATGCAAGTTTAAATCAAACGACCATATATGTTATGTTTTTAGCATATCATAAATATTAATCAATATGCATCAGATAAAACTAGAAAATAAAATTCAAGTAAAGGTAATAGAAGCTTGCACAAAGGTTTATGCTAGTTCAGTCACCACCATTGTGACCTACATTTAGTCCCGAATCAAATCGATTGAGTATTTCCACTAGTATTTAGTATCCAAAGGTTTACAATCACATGTAATTCACTTTAGAAAATTAAAGACCCATTTCATCAACCCCCAAGAAGTAACCCTTGTAGAATTCCATAAAAAGAAACCTTTCATTCCTGAGAAAACCTACTCAAGAACTTTTCTAACTTGAGAAACCTACTTAAGAAATACAGAAAGAACAAGAAAAGATAACACCTTATGTACAAAACAAATTGAACAAGTGTAAAGATTAAACCATTTAGCCACAATTCTTCAAGTAGATTGATAATGATGATTAAATTTTGTTGATTCATGATAGAAATTCCCACAAAAGGTAACAAACATGAAAACTTAGCCTAGAGCTCACTCAATTTATTAGAATGTAAACTAATTGTGAATTAAAAATTGATGTGTATGAGGAGGTTGTGCAAGATATGTGTATGACTTATTATTTTATGTCGAAATGTTAGTTGTGTATGTGATGTGAAATTAAATTGTGAACTATTATGTGATGATTGATCACAATTGTATGCATGACATCAGATTGTAAGGGCATGCACATGATACGATGCTATTTATGGGTTATTATGGGCATGGTCTTGATTTTTAGTAAGTTGGTTTTGGATTCGACCAACTTTAATTTTGTAAATTGGCTTCAAACTTGACCAATTTCAACTTTGTTTTAGTAAGTTAGTTTCATATTCGATTAACTTTAATTTTCTTCCCTTTCTTTTCCTCTTGTTGCTTCTTTAGAAGGTTGGAGCATTCAGCTTTTATGTAGCCTGGTTTTCAACATTCAAAACAATTTTAAGAGGATGTGTTTCCTTCCTCTTTCTTGTTGGCCTTCTTGTTGAACTTGTAGGGGGAACTTCTTTTCTTTCTTAGGAATTTTCTGAACTTCTTCACCAGCAAGTTGAAATTCTCTGAATCAGAATCTTCGGAGCTTGAGTCTTCACATATTTCTTTGCCTTTGACTGATTTCAAGGCTCTTAGAGACACTCATTTTCCCTTTTTGTCTTGCTGTTCATTTTCCTAAAAAATGTGCAATTTTTGCTCATGCTCTCTTAGCTTTCCCAAGAGAGTTGCAAGGGTCAATGAAGTTAAGTCCTTTGATTCTTCTATTGTAGTAACCTTTGCTTGCCAAGATCTATCCAAGCATTGTAGCACTTTCAAATTTAGTTCTTCTTCTTCTTCACCATGATTCATTCTCAACAACTCATATTCTCTTATAAGAGTACGCTATCTAGATCTTTTTACATCAGTTGTTCCTTCATGAACTTGTAATGTGTTCCACATTTCTTTAGCTGAATTGCATTGAGAAATTCTAAAAAAACTCATCAATAGATAATGCAGATGTTATTATGTTCTTTGCTCTATAGTCATATTGAGCTCTTTTTTTCTCATCATCACTTTACTCACTCCAATGTTTTTTTTTCTTTCCATCACCATCTTTGGTCATAGGGATATAAGGTCCATTTTCTATTGCATCCCACACAGCAATGTCAATTGCTTCAATAAAAATTTTCATCCTAATTTTCTAATAGACATAGTTTTCACCATTGAAAACAGGAGGTCTATGAATAGACACACCCTCACCATAAGGTAGGTTATTGTTGGTCATTTTTGAAATCTTGATTAACACTTAAGAACCTTGCTCTAGATACCAATTGTTAGAAAAGAATAGCTCAATCTAAGAGGGGGGGTGAATTGGATTCTATGACACTTAAAATTTTTTCAGAGTTCTAAGGTTCTTTATTTCAACTTAAACTTTTCTAATATGAATTCTTAAAGAAGTTCCTTAAAAGACTTGCCAATGAGAATGAGTCCTATATGATTTCTTTATTAATCTTGATTAAGTTCAACGTTAAGAACACCTAGTATTTAACACTTTGATTCAGTTTAAAGCAATGTTACACAAATATATTAATCAAGACCAACCAATTTAACACTCAACCAAGATTTTGTTCAATGTAAAAGATAAGAGTGATAGAGAAGAATGCATAAGTATTTTATCCTGGTTCAGCCACTCCACATGTGACCTACATCCAGTCCTCAATCATAACCTGATCAAGATTTGTTCCACTATCTCAATGAAGAAGTTTTACAAGCATACAACACATGTATATACTCCTACATTCAAGATAACCACTTTCTTGCCCCCAAGAAAGCACTTCTTGTAGAAACCCACTACAAGAATTTCTTACCACTTGAGACACCTACTCAAGATTTCCATTACACTTTACACAGAATTAAAGGAACGAATTCACCTGGAAGCTGAACAAATCAGACTGTGAATTTCAAATGCAAATCTTAATCTTTCTCTCCCAATAATGTAGTGATGATGATGATCTTTTTCAAAGCATTTCATAAAATGTTTTTCTTATTGGTTTCACAAACAAAATACTCCAAGAAGGTCATAAAGACTTCACAATATATTTTTTCTCTCATTGATTCTCAATTCATTCTCTGTTCTGAAGTTTCAAAGTGTGAAAGCTATTTATAAAAATTTCAAAACCAGATAATCGATTATTTTAAAGGATAATCGATTATTTTGCAGGATAATCGATTATTCCAAGGAGTGCTTTCTGGAATAATCGATTATTTCACAAATAATCGATTATTACCACAAGACTCTTTTCACCTGTTGCTGGAATAATCGATTACACTTAATGATAATCGATTATTTTGAGTTAGCTCTCAAAAACTCAATTTTATACTTCAAAAATCTTTTCAAGTATTTTAAATCATCATCATACTCACTCTCAGTCAATTTAGATTAAAATGAACTCATTCACAAAGCATACACATGCAAAATAAGCTAATCAAAACAATACAACTCATAAGAACTTATAAACTACTCTTATTACACATTATGATATTCATATCTTCTTCTTGACTTAGTTTGTGTCCTTGATCAGCTTCAACTCTCAGAATCCACCATTTGTTATCATCAAAACTCTCATGCTCTTTCATACTTCAGAGGTTAGTTGATTCACTACTCCATGAATCTCAACAATCTCCCCCTTTTTGATGATGACAAACCACTATGTTTCGCCAACCAGCTTTTCACATTGTTAGATATGAGTAGCTTATTCATTTTTTCATATTTAGACACCTGCAAAACAAACTCAAACCTTTCTCCCCCTTTGTACAACATCAAAAACAAATAGGTACAGATATATATCTCTAGATATGGAGAAATAAATTTTGCAGATTGCACATGTATAGATCCATGCACAAGAGTCACTTGCTCAAAATCAATGCCACAAGACTAACTTAATATCAAGAAATCATTCAAGCATTATCACCATAGGCATTGTTCCAATCAATTCAAATTAATTCCAAAACTTGTATAAGAGAATTTGATACATCATGAACACATATGTACTTCATACACAATTGATTCCACATGATACATCAACTACAATAAGCATTATCTCAAATATACTAGCAAACATCAACATATATGCATCAATTTTATCACAAATATATATGAATGTTCAAACCAGAATATGGCAGTATCAAACATTCAAATCAATGTAACCATGAGTAAATCATACCAAACACAATATAACAACATAATTAAATTCAAATTGTTTCAGAATTTAAATTTTTCAAACCAAAATAAGCAAATTGTTCAGAAATTAAAACGATTACAATCCAATTGAAATTTAGAACTAGAAGTTTTAAAACTAAAACTAGAGCTTCTAAAACTCCTAAACGCATCACTCTGAATCCTCTTGCATTCCAAGTTGAGCCTTATTCCTAGCAATCTCATGATCAAGGTTATCAAACCGATTAAGAATGCCAGAATAATATGACTCATGCTTCCTTGACATTTCCATGACAGCATCAAGCTTATTGATCATAATCTGTTCAAATGGAGAAAACGCTTTAGGTTTTGGTTCTTGCTCTTGCACTAGTTCATGCTCCACTTGAGGTGGCAATTCCTCATCATGAGATGGAACTCTATCTTCGTCCGTTGCCGGCTCCGGTGTTGGAGGAACATTACCCTTGAACACCCATTTATCTTCTTGTTTTAGCATCCCCATATGATGCAAAGAAGATTTTTCAATCTTATTTGAGGCATGAAGAATTATCTTTTTCTCCCCTTGAAGATCCACACCAACTATCTAAAACATTCTAGACAACAATAAAGCATAGGGTATTGGACCATCCTCCTTTCTCCTAGCCTTCCAGATACAATCATTCACAACAGACACCCAGTCTATTTTAACCTTTTTCTTAATGACATGCATAAGCAAAATATCATCTCTAGACATTTGAGCATGGTTATAAAGCCTAGGTTTAAGCATCCAAGCTATTATAAAATAAATCAACCTAGAGTTTTCCTTCATACCTCTAGCAAAAAATTTGTTATAATTTGTGGCCTTCAGGTTCCTTTGACAGTCCCTAAAGGTTGTCAGCTCTTCAAAGTCACCAAAATTGAAGCGCCCAGCCACTTCTTTCAAAGTTAGTCCATCAAGCTTTATGAGCTTTCCTTTCACCACAAATTGCATTATCCCCTCATTGCTTGAGGCAAAACACAAGAACAACCTAATAAGGTTAGGATAATACGGACCTTTTAGTTCAAAGAACTTCCCAAGCTCTTTATGCTCCAAGAGAAGAGGAAAACTGAAACCTTCACTCTTGAACCACTCCAACTTCAAAGTCTTTGGAGGAATGATTCTCCTACCCGCATACCACTCAAAGTAGTAGTCTTGGGTCTCTTTGTCATCAAACCACTTGGATATTAGTTGCTTAGCTCCTATGGACAGAGGTCTTTTGCTCCCCCTAACTTCAAGCTTCTTGATTTTCTTGGAAGATGAGGCTATTTTGTGATTAAAGGTGGGTTCTTGGTTGGAGAAGAGAAGATGAAGAAGAATGTGAGATAGAAGGGTTAGGGTTTGTGTGTGAAAGTTGAGAGAATGTATGGGTTATTTGTAGAATAAGAGGCTTGGGTGTTATTAAAGCCCTAGACACCAGATTAGGTAGAAGAGAGGTGCCACTTATGAAGGAAAGTGGGAGGTTGGCAGTTGGTGCGAAACCAAGGGTCGCGCAAATAATCGATTATCTATACATATAATCGATTATTTGTATCAGTAAAATCAAATTAAAAACCCTGTCTACACTAAATAATCGATTATTTTTTGAATAATCGATTATTCCAAAGACTCATGTCTCATTTGTGCTTCCAAATAATCGATTATTTCCAGAATAATTGATTATTCCATAGGCTTATTCTTTCAATCCTTCCCAGAGAATCGATTATGTGTCAAATAATCGATTATTCCAAAGACTCCGGGAATTCCACTTCTTCCTAGATAATCAATTATTTCCCAAATAATTGATTATTTGCCTAGTCTTACTTACAATAATAGATTAAATTTTACAATAATCGATTATTTTAGAAAAGTTTTGTTTCACTTATTTTAAACCTTTTAAACCATTCCTCATTCTTTTCAACTCTCAAACCACTCTTTTATACACTATATTTCAATGTTCTATACACACATCAATCAAGTTTTATTCAAACAGTCACACTTAAGTGCACATTCACAATCAATTCAAACAAGACTCATTGATAATTCCAAGTTCAATTCTCATTTGATTAAATCTTTCTTTTGGTAGAGGTTTCGTAAATATATCAGCTAATTGTTTATCTGTTTCAACAAACTCTACTACACAATCATTTTTTTGAACATGATCTCTTAAAAAATGATGTCTTATTTCTATGTTTTGTCCTAGAGTGTAAGATTGGATTTTTGGTTAGATTGATTGCACTTGTGTTATCACATCTTAAAGGAATTTTGTTCAACTCAGTTCCATAATCTTTTTGTTGTTGTTTCATCCAGAGGATTTGTGCACAATAGCTATTAGCGGCTATATATTTAGCCTCAACTATACTTAAAGCAACACATGTTTGCTTTTTGCTATGCCATGAGACAAGTGCACTTCCAAGTAGGTGACAAGTACCACTTGTGCTCTTCCTATCAAGTCTACACCTAGCATAGTCTAAATCTGAATAACCTATCAGACTTAGTGAGACTCCTTTTGGATACCATAGACCTACATTTGTTGTTCCTCTTAGATATTTAATAATTCTTTTAACAGATTTTATGTGAGACTCTTTTTGGATTTGCCTGAAATCTTGCACACAAGCACACAAAAAACATTATATCAGGTCTACTAGCTATCAAATATAAAAGTGATCCAATGATACCTCTATATTTTGAGTTGTCAACAACTATCCCTTTCTCATCTAAGTCAAGATTACATGAGTTTGATATTGGTGTTGCAGCCTCCTCACACCCTTCCATACCAAACTTTTTCAATAATTCATTGCAATATTTGCTTTGACTTATAAAGATTCCATCACTCATTTGTTTGATGTGCAACCCCAAGAAAAATGTAAGCTTTTCCATCATGGACATCTCAAATTCACCTTGCATGCTCTTAACAAATTCTTTGCATAGAGAGAGATTAGTAGATCCAAAAACAATGTCATCCACATAGATTTGAACATACATTGTATCATTTTTAAATTTCTTCACAAACAATGTATTATCTACTTTACCTCTAACATAGTCATTCTCAATCAGAAATTTTCTCAGCCTATCATACCATGATCTTGGAGCTTGTTTCAAGCCATAGAGTGCCTTTTTAAGTTTGTACACATGATTAGGATACTTAAAATCAACAAAACTAGGTGGTTGCTCCACATACACTTCTTCTTGTATTAAACCATTTAGAAAAGCACTTTTCACATCCATTTGGTAAAACTTGAAATTCATTATTGAAGCATAAGCAAGAAGTAATCTAATGGCTTATATCCTTGCTACAGGGGCAAAAGTCTCATCATAATCAATTCCCTATTCTTGATTATACCCCTTAGCCACTAACCTTGCCTTATTTCTTATAATGATTCCAAACTCATCAAGCTTATTTCTAAAAACCCATTTAGTTCCAATAATTGGATAATCACTTGGTAATGGCACTAAATCCCAAACTTCATTCCTTTCAAATTGGTTTAGTTCCTCTTGCATAGCCATTAACCAATGTTCATCATGTAGTGCTTAATCTATTGTTTTGGGTTCAACTTGTGAAACAAAAGCCATAGTATTACAAATATTCTTAATGGATCTTCTAGTTGTCACTCCTTTACCAATATTTCCAATTATGTTTTCAATTGATAAATCCTTAGAAGTTTTCCATTCCTTAGGCAATTATTCACTTGTCTTTTTAGTGGTTTCAATTGATTTACTCTCTTTAGGCGTTTCACTTGGTTCACTTTCTAATGGTGGTTGATCAAGCAAATCAGTCAAGTCCTCTATTTCAGTTTGCTTTGTTTCTTGCTTGTTAGTCTCATCAAACACAATATGTACTGATTCTTCAACTACTAGAGTTCTCTTGTTATATACTTTATAGGCTTTGCTATTTGTAGAATAACCCAAGAAAATTGGTTCATCAACTTTAGCATCAAATTTACCAAGTTGTTCCTTACCATTATTCAACACAAAACATTTACAACGAAATACTCTAAAGTATGAGACATTAGGCTTCCTTCCATTATAAATCTCGTAAGGTGTTTTTTTTAGAATAGGCCTAATTAGAACCTTATTTAACATATGACATGCTGTGTTAATTGCATCAACTCAAAAGTATTTAGGTAGTTTAGTCTCATTTAACATAGTCCTAGCTAATTCCTCAATAGACTTATTTTTCCTTTCCACAACACCATTTTGTTGAGGTATCCTAGGTGCTGAAAAATTATGATTAATGCCATGTTCTTCACAGAATTTTTGGAACAAAACATTTTGGAATTCACCTCCATGATCACTCCTAATTGAGGTGATATTTGTGTTTTTCTCATTTTGAACAAGCTTAGCAAATTTCTTAAAAGCATTGAAAGCTTCACTTTTATTTGCAAGAAACATAACCTAAGTGAATCTTGAATAGTCATCTACCATAACCAGCCCATAGTAATTCCCTCCTAGACTCATGGTTCTGAAGGACCAAACAAATCCATGTGAATTAATTGTAAAGGTCTAGAAGTTGAAATCTGATTTTTGCTCTTAAAGCTAGCCTTCACTTGCTTGCCTTTTTTACAAGCATCACATAGTTTGTCCTTGCTGAACTTGAGTTTAGGTAATCCAATTACTAACTCCTTTCTACTAAGTTTGTTTAAGTGATCCATGTGTATATGTGCAGCTCTTCTATGCCAAAGCCAAATATTGTCTTCTTTGGTTATCAAACACTTGGTGTTAGAAATTGTAATTGAATGTTCTAAGTCTAGCATGTAAATGTTGTCAATTCTTTTTCCAATGAATCTAATTTCTTTTGTCAATCTATCATAGATCAAACAACAAGTGTTATCAAATTCAATTTTAAATACTTTGTCACTAAGTTGGCTTATACTAAGCAAGTTATGTTTCAGTCTTTCAACAAGCAATACATTTTCAATCAATGTTGAGGAAGAAGAGTTACCAATGTTTCCATGACCAAGAATCTTCCCTTTGTTGTTGTCACCATATGTAACAAATCCTTCATTCTTTAATTTCAGACTTGAGAATTTTGAAGGATCTCCAGTCATATGCCTTGAGCAGCCACTATCCAGATACCATAGTAAGCTTTTGGCTCTCAAGCATTCTATTGTGTCTTGATCAGCTCCAGCCATCAAACATAAGTTGTTTTCCTCAAATTCAAATTCATCACTTGTTGTGCCTGAGTCCTTGTCTTCCCAAGCTATGTAGGCTCTTTTTCCGTTGAAATTTTTCTTCCCTTTCTTTTCCTCCTGTTGCTTCTTTAGAAGGTTGGGGCATTCAGCTTTTAAGTGACCTGGATTTCCACATTCAAAACAATTGTAAAAGGATGTGTTTCCTTCCTCTTTCTTGTTGGCCTTCTTGATGAACTTGTAGGGGGAACTTCTCTTCTATCTTAAAAATTTTCTGAACTTCTTCACCAGCAAGTTAAAGTTCTCTGAATCAGAATCTTTGGAGCTTGAGTCTTTGGAGCTTGAGTCTTCACATATTTCTTTGTCTTGTTGTTCATTTTCCTAAAAAATATGCAGTTTTTTCTCATGCTCTCTTAGCTTTCCAAAGAGAGTTGCATGGGTCAATGAAGTTAAGTCCTTTGATTCTTCTATTGTAGTAACCTTTGCTTGCCAAGATCTATCCAAGCATTATAGCACTTTCAAATTTAGTTCTTCTTCTTCAAATTTCCTACCAAGATCAACAAGCTGATTTATCAAGTGTGTAAACCATTTTTGAAAATCAGAAATTGATTCACCATGATTCATTCTCAACAATTCATATTCTCTTATAAGCGTATGCTTTCTAGATCTTTTTACATCACTTGTTCCTTCATGAGTAACTTGTAATGTGTTCTTTAGCTGACTTGCATTGAGAAATTCTAAAAAA
This sequence comes from Cajanus cajan, assembly GCF_000230855.2. NCBI lineage: Eukaryota > Viridiplantae > Streptophyta > Magnoliopsida > Fabales > Fabaceae > Cajanus > Cajanus cajan. Next base: position 19,606,500 of record NC_138518.1, read on the forward strand.
CTCATCAATAAACAATGCAGATGTTATTATGTTCTTTGCTCTATCGTCATATTGAGCTCTCTTTTTCTCATCATCACTCCACTCACTCCAATGTTTTTCTTTCTTTCCATCATCATCTTTGGTCATAGGGATATAGGGTCCATTTTCTATTGCATCCCACACAACAATGTCAATTGCTTCAATGAAAATTCTCATCTTATTTTTCCAATAGACATAGTTTTCACCATTGAAAACAGGAGGTCTATGAATAGACACACCCTCACCATAAGGTAGGTTATTGTTGGCCATTTTTGAAATCTTGATTAACACTCAAGAACCTTGCTCTAGATACCAATTGTTAGAAAAGAATGGCTCAATCCAAGAGGGGGTGAATTGAATTCTATGACACTGAAAAAAATTTCAGAGTTCTAAGGATCTTTATTTCAACTTAAACTTTTCTAATATGAATTCTCAAAGAAGTTCCTTAAAAGACTTTCCAATAGGAATGAGTCCTATATGCTTTCATTATTAATCTTGATTAAGTTCAATGTTATGAACACCTAATATGAAACACTTTGATTCAGTTTAAAACAATGTTACACAAACATATTAATCAAGACTAAAACCAATTTAACACTCAACCAAGATTTTGCTCAATGTAAAAGATAAGAGTGAGAGAGAAGAATGCACAAGTATTTTATCCTGGTTTAGCCACTCCACATGTGACCTATATCCATTCCTCAATCATAACCTGATCAAGATTTGTTCCACTATCTCAATGAAGAAGTTTTACAAGCATACAACACATGCATATACTCCTACATTCAAGATAACCACTTTCTTGTCCCCAAGAAAGCACTTCTTGTAGAAACTCACTACAACAATTCCTTACCACTTGAGACACCTACTCAAGATTTCCCTTACACTTTACACAAAGAATTAAAGGAACGAATTCACCTGGAAGTTGAACAAATCAGACTATGAATTCCAAAAGCAAATCTTAATCTTTCTCTCCCAAGAATGTAATGATGATGATGATATTTTTCAAAGCATTTCACAAAATGTTTTTCTTCTTGGTTTCTGATGTTGTGTATTTTACTCATATTTTAGCACTTTAATTCACAAGAATTCATAGCATAATCATGCATATCTTTCATGTTTTTAATAAATTTTTATATCATTTTCCTATTTTATGCTTTTCTTGGTATGTGTTGTGTTTTCTCTGAGCAGGATCAAGATTTAAGAATTAAAGAGGAAATGCTGAGTTACAGGGAAAATCACGGCCGTGATTCTAAATCACGCCCGTGATTCACCAGAGAAAATCACGGCCGTGATTCCCAATCACACCCGTGAACGCCACTGACCCTTCATAGATGTGCTCCAGAGAAGATCACGGTCGTGATTCTCAGTCACGGCCGTGATTCACTTCGCGTCCCAGCTTTTTTAAGTTTTATGTTTTATTTTTTTTTATTTTATCTTTGTAATTTTTATCTTGGTAGTTTTACCTTTTTACCCTTTTAGGTTATAAATTAGATTAGGTTAGCCTAGAACGGGGATTCTTTTTAGAGAGAGTTTTTAGTTTTTGACACTTGGAGAAGGTTGGGCGCCTGTGCCATCGACTCTAAGGTTTGCTTTTCTTCTATTCTTTTTTTTTTCTTGGAGAACTACTATGAACTCCTGTGAGTAGTTTCCCTTTTTCTGGGATCAGGGCTTAGCCTCTGAGAACCTCTTTATTAATGCATTATTCAGTTTCTTAAATTTATTCCAATTCTTGATCTGTTCTTTTATATTTTATATATGAACTTTAATATTATTGTTTTCATAATAACATTAATTAAGGATGAACTGAGAGGAGAACTTGATTATAATTATGATAAACACTTAATCTTAATTTTCATAATCATAGATAATTAGGGATGAACTGAGAGGAGAACCTAATTATCGGAACCTAAAGGAACAGACTTGAGTGTTAAATCACGAGAGTAGATTTAAGCTTTCGAGGAGCAATAGATTAACAAAGATCTTAATGGGTTTAATTGAACGTAATTATCACGAGAGTAGAGATTAATTTTAATTAAACACGTCCTCGTAGCCTGAGAAGGTGCAAGGATTAAATTAGGTTAAGACTACCTTCAAGATGGAATAGAATTAATTAATGAAAATAATAATTCAATAATGTTGGAACTCTTTGTGCGAACCCTAGATTCCCGGAAATCTCCTTATCTTATCTTAAAGTTTTATCTTATTCATTAATTGCATTACTATCTCTTTTACCAGCAAATCTGATCTTATCATCTCAAAACAAACATTCTATCTGTTTTAAAATTCAAATTAAAGTACTAGTAATTCTAGGTCAAACACGTAGTCCCTGTGATTCGATATTTATTACTTGACGACAACCGTACACTTGCGGTATTCCATACATCAAGTTTTTGGCGCCGTTGCCGGGGACTACGTCTCTTGATTTAAATTACAATTATTTTAATTCGAATTTAAAAAAAAAAAAAAAAAAAAAAAAAAAAATTATAAATAAATAATTTTTTTTTTTTTTTAGTGTTTACTTCTCCAATTCAGATTTCACGGGTCACTTTCTTTTTTTTTGCAGTGCCTTAGGATTAATGCAAAAGAGATCTCTACGTCTTGGGAAACCAACACCACTTGATCCTGAGATTGAAAGAACTCTCCTGAGAAGGAAAAGAAACCTTTCTAGAGAATTTGACATGGCTGCACAACGAGATAATTTACCGCTTCGGGATTACTCTGCACCCGTAGCTCGTGGGATACCTGGAGGGGAGATGCGAACTGGAGCTACTGTACCAGCTTCTCTGGTGAATATGCTCAAACAGAACACCTTTGGAGGACTACCATCAGAAGATCCTAATGACCACTTAGAGGGGTTCTTGGAAATCTGTGAGACCCAGCAATTTGATGATGAAGTTTCTGATGGAATGCGACTCCGCTTATTCTCACTCACCTTGAGAGATAAGGCAAAGGTGTGGCTAAGAACAGTGCCTAGAGAAAAGATAGCAACTTGGGAATTATGTGAAAGAGCTTTTCTAGAGAAATTCTTTCCTCCTTCTAAAACTAAAGAATTGAGGAAGAAAATCACTAATTTCCAACAAGGCACTGGAGAAACTATTTATGAAGCATGGGAGCGGTTCAAAGGATATCTTCAAGCATGCCCACAACATGGCTTCAACCGTTGGCTTACCATCCAATTTTTCTTTGAAGGATTGGACCAACAAAGCACCATGATATTAGACTCAGCAGCTGGAGGATCTTTCATGGGGAAACCTATTAATGACTGCATGATTATTTTGGAAAATGTAGCCTCAAATCACAGCCAATACAGTGAAAGAGAAGTCACAGCAAGGAAAGGAACTCCGGGGCGATATGAAGTGAACAATATTGAGTTACTCTTAGCAAAATTTGATACTCTTAATCAAAGATTAGACAAGATGGAAAAAGCTAAGGTTAATTCAGTGGCTACAAATCAAGTATGTGACCTTTGTAGGGAACAAGGGCACACTGCAGTAGATTGTACCTCAATTTTTACTGGAGAAAAAGAAGATACTACTGAACAGGTGGTAGCTTCTCATAATTTCTATGACACTCCTCGAAGAGAGAAGAGTAATCCATATTCCAACACATACAACCCTGGTTGGAAGAATCATCCTAACTTTTCTTGGAAGAATAACCCAGTTCAAGGAACTAGCAATCAACAACCTAATTTTCGTCCCTCCAATCACTTCATTAATGGGGAAGGAAATCCAGTACAGACACCCTCAATTCAACAAAGTGTTTCAAGATTAGAAAACCTTATGGAGAATTTTATCACTAATCAAAAACAGACCAATGATTCAATGGCAAATTCTATTCAAAACCTTGCTGTCAAGGTTGAGAATATTACTCTCCACAACAAGATGCTGGAAAATCAAATTGCACAGTTGATGCCTAGTTCAAACAATTCTCCAGGTAAGTTCCCAGGTAAAACAGTTGCAAACCCAGCTGAAAATGTTAATGCTGTTACTTTAAGGAGTGGGAAGAAATTAGACAGACCTGTGTCTAATCAAAATGATAATATTGAGATTGATGAAGACGCTTCTCCTATGGTTGAAAAACCTGAAAAGGAGAGATTAGAAAAAGAAAAAGTATCTTCATCAAAGCCTCAAACTGTTTATCACCCCCCAATTCCTTTTCCTCAAAGGTTAGCAAGGACTAAACTTGATAGACAATTTGAAAAATTTTTAAATATGATCAAACAAGTGTATGTAAACATTCCATTTGTAGAAGCTCTACAACAGATGCCTACATATGCTAAATTTCTTAAGGATCTTTTAGCTAACCGAAGGAAATTGGATGATAGAGAGACTGTTACATTGATCCATCATAATTTGCCCAAAAAACTTAAGGATCCTGGTAGTTTCTCTATACCTTGTCTCATTGAAAATCTAAGGTTTGAAAAAGCCTTATGTGACCTTGGGGCAAGTATCAGTTTAATGCCTTTATCAATTTGCAAGAAATTAGATATGGGAGAATTAAAGCCTACAGCAATGTCAATCCAGTTAGCAGATAGATCTATAAAATATCCCATAGGAATTTTAGAAGATGTTCCAGTTAAGATAGGTAAATTTTTAATTCCGGGAGATTTTGTTGTTTTAGAAATGGAAGAGGACAAACAAATACCAATCATACTAGGTAGACCATTTTTGGCTACAGCAGGCGTGATAGTAGATGTCAAACATGGAAAATTGTCCTTATCCATTAATGATGAAACAATGGAATTTAATATTGCTAAATCTGTTAGACAACCTTCTCTTGAAAATATTTGCTGCAGGGTTGATATATTGCCTAAAGACATGGAGGAAGAAGTCATGAGATCCATTTTGAGGGATCCCTTGGAGAATTTTCTAGTTGGAGGAAAGCACATAGATCTTGAGGGGATTCAACCTAATTATGCTTGCTTGATCGATTCAAGTCCCCCGTGTAAAGAAAAAGATCCTCTAGTAGAAAGTCTTCTTGAGCCTTCAACAGATTGGGGTTAGGAGGATGTACGCATTTCATTAATTTTATTCCAAAAAAAAAATAAAAAAAAAAATAAAAATAAAAAAATAAAAAAATTTCAGAGTTCCAGAGAGAATCACGACCGTGACTCTAAATCACGGGCGTGATCTTCTCTGGAAAATTTTTTGGAAAACTCCAGAGAGAATCACGACCGTGATTATAAATCACGGGCGTGATCTCCTCTGTTTGAATTTTTGAAAACTCACAAAGAGAATCACGGCCGTGATTTCCAATCACGCTCGTGATTCCCTGCTGAGGCTCAACCGATACAACCCGTGATTTTTGAAATTCCCCTTTCCCTTATATATTTTTCCCCCTCCTTTTACATTCTCACTTCTCTCAAACTTACGAACTCTGCCCATTCTCTCTTTTCTTCTCTCCCAAACCCTAGCTTCTCACTTCTTCTTCCTCTTCTTCCCTCTTCCTCCCACATTCACTCCTTCCGTTCATCCATGGCTCCCAAGCGCACCCGTACCGTTGGTTCGTCCTCCACCGCTTCCGATACCCACAGTTACGAGGAAGAAGCAAGTGAAATTCCGCACCTTCCTCCGAGGTTCTATCGGAACGATGAACAGCGTGAGCGGAACGAGGTATTACGCTTCCGCACTATCCATCCTACCTGGTATCTCGACTTCCCATTTATTCGTAAGTTGGGTTTACGTGCTGATATCAATTTCATGTTAACTAACATTGGGTGGACAACCTTTGCTACCGTGCATAATGATTTTCCACCACAGTGAGATCTTTCTTATTCCTTATTTTACTCTGATGCTTAGGGACAAGCATTCCTTTCTGTTGTGGGTTGGTTGCATATTCATGCATTTTATAATTTTGTCAAAATAATCTATCATGCATTCATTAGCTCTTTGCTTCGGGACAAGCAAATCTTTAAGTTTGGGGTTAGGAGGATGTACGCATTTCATTCATTCATGCAAAGTAAAAAAATAAAAATAAAAAAAAAAATAAAAAAAAAAAATCATGCATATATACATATTCAGTTAATCCCAGCTTGAATTTGTGTTTGAAAAGTAAATATTTTTAATGAAATTGTTCGTCTTTGAAAACACTGAATGTGATGAATTGAATCTTGAAGTCTCAGAACAAAAGGTTGAAAAATTAGCTGGTTTTGTGGCTAGCACTTGGTTCTTAGTATTGAGGCTTGAAATGATCGAGAATTATAAAAATAGTCTCTTGAAGATAAATTCTTTTTAATTCGTGCTTAAAAGCTTTTGGGGGGTAAAAAAAAAAAATAAATAAATAAATAAAAAAAAAAATAAATAAAAATAAAAATAAAAAAAAAAAAAAAAAAAAAAAAAAAAAAAATCACCTAGCACCCCTTTGAGGTCATACGTTAGAGGGAGAATATTCTTAACCTTAGAAAACTAAGGGAACTAATTAGCTACTGGGGAATTGTTTAGTAAAATAGCTAGCACCCCTTTGAGGCTACGTGTTCTTGAAATTATCATCCTCTCTACACTGATTGGCTACTGGGGAAATGTTTTAGGTGAGACAAAAACAAAAATAAAAATATTACCCCTATTTGTGTCACAAGCATTGAAAAATTATTTCTGTTAAATTATCTTCATTTGACTAATGAGCTTTACAAGATTTGACATCATGAAACTCTTAGAAACTAAGAGTTGGCGCTAGTAATGAAAGATTAAGATTCTAATTGGACCTTGTGAGACTAAGAGTGAAGATTTTAAATGCTCAGTTAATTCTTGATGACTTTTTTTTCAAAGTGCTAATTATTGTTTGAGGACAAACAAAAGTTCAAGTTTGGGGTTATTTGATGTTGTGTATTTTACTCATATTTTAGCACTTTAATTCACAAGAATTCATAGCATAATCATGCATATCTTTCATGTTTTTAATAAATTTTTATATCATTTTCCTATTTTATGCTTTTCTTGGTATGTGTTGTGTTTTCTCTGAGCAGGATCAAGATTTAAGAATTAAAGAGGAAATGCTGAGTTACAGGGAAAATCACGGCCGTGATTCTAAATCACGCCCGTGATTCACCAGAGAAAATCACGGCCGTGATTCCCAATCACACCCGTGAACGCCACTGACCCTTCATAGATGTGCTCCAGAGAAGATCACGGTCGTGATTCTCAGTCACGGCCGTGATTCACTTCGCGTCCCAGCTTTTTTAAGTTTTATGTTTTATTTTTTTTTATTTTATCTTTGTAATTTTTATCTTGGTAGTTTTACCTTTTTACCCTTTTAGGTTATAAATTAGATTAGGTTAGCCTAGAACGGGGATTCTTTTTAGAGAGAGTTTTTAGTTTTTGACACTTGGAGAAGGTTGGGCGCCTGTGCCATCGACTCTAAGGTTTGCTTTTCTTCTATTCTTTTTTTTTTTCTTGGAGAACTACTATGAACTCCTGTGAGTAGTTTCCCTTTTTCTGGGATCAGGGCTTAGCCTCTGAGAACCTCTTTATTAATGCATTATTCAGTTTCTTAAATTTATTCCAATTCTTGATCTGTTCTTTTATATTTTATATATGAACTTTAATATTATTGTTTTCATAATAACATTAATTAAGGATGAACTGAGAGGAGAACTTGATTATAATTATGATAAACACTTAATCTTAATTTTCATAATCATAGATAATTAGGGATGAACTGAGAGGAGAACCTAATTATCGGAACCTAAAGGAACAGACTTGAGTGTTAAATCACGAGAGTAGATTTAAGCTTTCGAGGAGCAATAGATTAACAAAGATCTTAATGGGTTTAATTGAACGTAATTATCACGAGAGTAGAGATTAATTTTAATTAAACACGTCCTCGTAGCCTGAGAAGGTGCAAGGATTAAATTAGGTTAAGACTACCTTCAAGATGGAATAGAATTAATTAATGAAAATAATAATTCAATAATGTTGGAACTCTTTGTGCGAACCCTAGATTCCCGGAAATCTCCTTATCTTATCTTAAAGTTTTATCTTATTCATTAATTGCATTACTATCTCTTTTACCAGCAAATCTGATCTTATCATCTCAAAACAAACATTCTATCTGTTTTAAAATTCAAATTAAAGTACTAGTAATTCTAGGTCAAACACGTAGTCCCTGTGATTCGATATTTATTACTTGACGACAACCGTACACTTGCGGTATTCCATACATCAGTTTCACAAAGAAAACACTCCAAGAAGGTCAAAAAGTCTTCACAATATAGCTTTTCTCTCATTGATTCTGAATTCATTCTCTGTTCTGAAGTTTCAAAGTGTGAAAGCTATTTATAAAAATTTCAGAACCAGATAATTGATTATTTTAAAGGATAATCGATTATTTTGCTCTTCATGATTTCTGAAAATCACTCAAGAATAGAATAATAGATTATTTTGCAGGATAATCAATTATTACAGCAAGACTCTTTTCACCTGTTGCTGGAATAATCGATTACATTTAATGATAATCGATTATTTTGTGTTAGCTTTCAAAAACTTAATTTTATACTTCAAAAATCTTTTCAAGTATTTTAAATCATCATCATACTCACTCTTAGTCAATTTCGATTAAAATTAACTCATGCACAAAGCATACACATGCAAAATAAGCTAATCAAAACAATACAACTCATAAGAACTTATAAACTACTCTTATTACACATGGTGATATTCATATCGTCTTCTTGACTTAGTTTGTGTCCTTGGTCAGCTTCAACTTTTAAAATCGACCCTTTGTTATCATAAAACTCTCATGCTCACTCATACCTCAGAGGTTAGTTGATTCACTACTCCATGAATCTCAACACCAACATGATGTCATCAGGTCTTTCAAGGATGATTCTTGCTTCACTACCTCTAACATTAGACGAACCATCATCGTGCAAGAGCCATCAATTTTATCTTTATTCTGGTATTAGAGCCAACTCAACAATGAATTCGGCTAGACATTGAGCTTTGAGTGGTCCTCTACTTTTGTATTTCACTCCAAATTTAGATAATTCCATTGACTATGCTATCATGTGTCTTGCTAGCTTGGGTTTTCTGACCATCTACTTAATTGGGTAGTCAGTTTTGACTACAATTTGGTGACTTTAAAATTAAAGATGTAAATGCCGAGATGAAGTTACCAATGCCAACACCAAATTTTCAATGGTTTAATGTCTTCTTTCTGCATCCTTTTCTCCCCCTTATCTTAAAATTGTAGAATTATCGAAAGTTAACTACTAAAATTTTCACTTTCTTTCTTTACTCTTTCTCTTTCTTCCTTCTCCCTCTTCTTTCTTTTCTTTCTTTCTTACGTTTACTCTCTTTCTTGCTTATTTTTTATACCATGATGGTCCCCCCTTCCTTTATTTATAGGCCCATTTTTTTTAAAGTATCTATCTAGTTAGATGCAATTAAAGCATTCTTAGGTAGAAATAATGTTAATAATACAATTAAAGTGTTATTCAAAAAAAGATTTACATTTTAAAAAAAATGTAATTGATTTTTTTATATATCTCCAAAAAAAATAAAACATTATATTTCTATTTATTTTTCAAATATGGTAGCTAAAAATTTAGATTATTATAAAGATAATAATAATAATAATAATAATAATAACAATAATAATAATAAAATTGAGTGTATTATAATATTGTACCAGAGATTAGGAATATTACATTTGGTATGTTTGGAACAAAGAGTTACTCAAGTAACAATGATGGGTTCACAATACCTATGTTTAAATGTTAATGGGCTAATACCACAAACCCAAGAGGAATGAAGACAAACAAGTTGGATTTTGTCTCTATTAACTTTTCCAAACTAATACATACTAGAAAACATGAAGATGATGAACCATCTATTAATGCTTTAGAAGCTCAAATGGTTTATTATGTGGATGATGAGAAGGAACAAAGTTGGTGCTTGTCAATCCATTTAAAGCCAAGAGACTTGTACGACATGGGGAAAATGATGATGTTTTGCCATCCATTGAGCCATACCATCACAAAATTTGGAACATATTTTCTCCAATGATGCTAGTCACATACAATTAACAAGAATGGAAACAGATGTTGATGAAAGGATTCAAAATTTTAAGTGTATGTTATCTGTTATAAATTCATTTAAATGCATGGATTTGTGTTTATTAGTTATAGGAAATATGTAGATCACCTTATGTCATGCTTAAATTTTTCTATTTTTTATTATCTTCGATTAAGAAGTTGATACTATGGGTTATATATGTAGACATGGTTCATTCAAGACAAGTTGCTTCTAGGAATAGATCTGTGCTAAATCCCCAAAATGCATCTAGTGCATCTTATCAAAATGTAAATGTTCGTCAACAAAGTGAACCTATAGCTAATATTGAATCCACTCTAGAAGAGGTACAAGTTGAGCCTTTTGTTATTGAGAATGTAGCTAAAAATACACCAATTGTTCAGAGAAGAACTTCTCCATATTGGACTATTGATGTTATTGGTGCGTAATCTAATTTTGGTTTCTTACATATCTTTTAACTATTATATGTTGTTTTAACAATTGACTTTTATTTTTTGTATTAGATGGGGAGGGTCATATATCCCAAACACGTTTAAGGGTGCAAGATGTGTTTGCAATGACCGATTGTCTAACAAAAATAGTGACACAATGGAATAGACACAATTAGCCAATGGGTGATTTTTCTAGTTTGTTAGTAGGATTTTTAGGCCAAGTTGCATCCAACTTTGGTAACTTTCCTATATTGTATGAGAATTGGACACAAGTTCCTCAAAAGTATAAAAATAATGTTTATGTTAACATGATACAGGTATTACTAAAAATTAAATGAAATTGTTCAAATATTTGATTTATTTTATGTATTTAGTGTTTAACATGATCTTTTATTTTGTTTTTTCAAGGCTAATTTTGTTGTCAATGATGGAAAGCGCAAAGAATATATTTTTTGGAGCATGGGAAAGAAATAGAAGAACAAACAATGTAGATTGTTTGATAAATATCACATTTAGGAACAATTCATGGACCAAAATATTCATAATCACCCACTACATATTCACTACTAGATTTTAATTCTTTAGCAACATTTTCTTTCGTACATTTATTAAAATGTTACTATATATTAAATAAATAGATTATTTTGTAACATTTTTTTGAAAAATGCCATTATAGATAGAGTAATATTTTTTATTTTAATATTATTCTTTTCAATTGTTTTCAAAATCAAAGTCTCATATCACGTAAAAAAAATGTCACATAGGTTATTTTGCAACATTTTTTTTGAAAAATGTTATTATAATTGCTTCTAAAATCAAAGTCACACATCAAGTAAAAAAAATATTTCTCTCATCTCTAATTGTTACCCATAATTAAAGTCTCACATCGAATAGATGAATGCCTCATAAAGAATATATATAATCATATAATTATACTTAAGATAAATGAACTTTGATATTTTATATATAATTAGTGGTGACTGACTAGGAATGTCTTTCCCTAAAAAAAGAAAGAATGTCTTAAATAACTCTTAATAGTTTAGGAGGCATAAAATATAATAATTGATAGTAATATCTAAATTAAAATTAATTATTATTTTATAAAGTTAATAAAATCTTAGCAACATCATTAAAATGTTAAAAAATACTACTTTGATAAAATTTAGAAAAATGTTGCCTAATTATGTAAAAATGTTATTAAAAGTCTTTAGCAACATGAACTATATACAACATTTGATAATATGTTGTTAAAACAAATTAGTAACATTTATACACAATTAAGTAACATTTTTCAAATATTGCTAAAAACTATTTGTGTTGTAGTGATTCCCCAAGATCATTGGGCTATTTTTGTACATTACAGAAAAAGCAATAAAGCAATTATAATAACACTTCCATCTAAACTTTTTCCTTACTTTGAATAATATTCATATTAAATATGTTTATTATTGTTAATGTAGGATATAGCTAACAAAAATGCTGCAAATTGTGCAAAGCTAGTGATCCCCCACATACTAGGCTCTAAAACTCTTGCAAGGAAAAGGGATGAGTTGGTATCATTTAGTAAATCTAGTTCTTACTTCAACTAATATTAATAATATCTATTCTTAATTATTACATGGTGCCTATTGTTTGGAATTGTTACATGGCCGGGAATTTAGTAGAGCATAAATGTATCAAGTTTCTCATAAAAAGCCTAATGAAACCTTTGTTAATGAAGAGGCTAGAGAATTACATGTAAGATTAATGATTTATTTGTACTTTATTGTTATTTACGATATAGTAATGTTTAAATGCTTGTGTGTTTAATGTTATATAGGAAAATTTTCAAAATGAAATGCAAAATTATTTTGAAAATGAAGCTTTGAAAAAGTTTGTGGGAAAGAACATCCTGACTATGTACATGGTATGGGACTTGGATTTAGGCCATCTCAAATCATCTGATCTTCTTCTTATGCAATGACATCAACAACTTCCTTTGAGTCTAATGAGAGGATGGATTAAATGCAAGCTGAAATTGAAGCACTTAAGACACAAGTTGCAGAGTTGATGTCTTAAAGGACCAAAGTGCATCTCTTATGCAACGCGTTAAGGGAAATGAGGTAAAGTAAATATTATTATATTCTTTTTAGAATTTAAAAATAGTTTCAATTTTTAGTGGATTTCATTTTGATTATAAGTATTTGCTTTGAACTTTCACTTAAGGTTGTTCGTATTTTGGTACTTTCATGGTTCATGAAGATTTGATTAGTTAAGCATAAATTTTGATGCTACTTAGTGCTTCTTGTTGGATTTTAGGATATTATTCTTGCTAATTCCATTGTAAACTTCATTTGGTGAGAAATAAAATCCTCTAGATAACATATTTGTTGGATCAAATGATGATAGTTGGTTATTATAAGTGTTTAAGTTCTCAAATATTTTGAGAAAATAGTCTATCCTTATAGATGATAAAGTTGAGCATGTTCTTTGATAAATTTTTAGAGTGTATGAAGTAGATATTTGTTGTTGGTAAAGTGGTTTCATTAGGAGTTTGTCTCTGATTAGTGGTTACATCTTTATTTGTCTCTGATTTCTTTAATTTTAATATTTATGTTTAATATATATAGAAGAGAAAAAATTACATGCATGAGTGGTGAGAATAATAAGTGCACCAGGTGCAATTCTTTTTGAAACTATAGGAGATTTATGTTCCTTTTGAAATGGATGGTTCATAATTTTATAATCAGTCCTTTAACATCTTCATTTTTGAGATAAAACAACTTTAATTTATGAAGTCATTCCTATATTTTTATTCAAATTTACAAATTACAAATAATTGGGAATATATATGATAAAGAGTGAATGCAAGTTATATCAAATTATTGTTGTTGCTTGGCTTATAGTGAATGAGAAGTAGCATATGATCAATTTAATTAACTTTTAACTTATAAGTCATTGCTCTGTCAGTCCTTATATATGTGAAGAGATGTATTTTTTATCCAAAGACATATAACTGAAGACAAATATTAATTAGGATAATTGTAATATTTACTTGACTTATAATTATTCACATGTTAGTGTATTCTATTATTGTCCCTGGTTAGATAAGTTTTGTCACTAGCTGATTCAGTTGCTTCATTGATTTTTTTACCAATTTTATTGATTTGCTGGAGAAGTTTTGGTTGACAGTTTTGGCTTCATTTTGGTTTTGTGTAACACCATGGAAATATTATGCTATTTGGTATATATGTATATTGTTTATATGGATTTGGGTTGGATTATGGACGTGTGGATTTGAAGTGTTCTTACCTCTATGCATGTTGTATATTTAGGTGGTTCTGATTAGTTAATTGGATTCAGAAGTGGTTTAACAGAATGAGATGAGATGTTGTTGTTTTGAGATGTTTACATGTGTATGCACGAGTGTGGTGAATGATACATTGTACACCATTATACTAAACTGGTACTAAGAGGGAAGAAGACTGATCACCTTCCTTCTCATCTTAGTTATTATGGCATGCAACTCATTATTCCAAGAATATGTATCTAAATGTGATGTTTGTTTGTATGTTAATACATGTTGCATTTCATATGGTAGTGAGTTGGGAGTACTGCATGGAAAGGAGTAGGAATGGTAGGAAATTGGAGGATAGAAACATAAGATAAATTTGGTCTTTCTGAATGAATTTGAGGTTATTTTAGAGCTTAGGGAGTTGAAATACTTCAAGGAGTAGGATATTTGAGGTGAATAGGTGCTAAGGGTGAAATTTAGAAATTTTGGAAAATGACTATATATAGGGGCTTAGGACCGTAGGATTTCATTTGTCAGACAAAGATAGTTTTTAGAGAGAGAAAGTAGAGTGAGAAGTTCTAGTCCAGAGGGAAGTTGAGGATACATTTGGGAAGTTTATCAAGCCGAGATCAATCTTCACAATTGGAGTTTCAAGAGATTTAGTCTCTAAAACCTTGGAAAGTGAGATTGAAGTTTGAGTTGGGATTTGAGGATCTTGTTGAAATATTGCATTTATGAGGTTTCTAAGTTAAGGGTAGTACTTATCAGACTTAATCTAGTATGTATAGATTTGAAATATCACATTGATTCCATGTTTTATGCATGATTGATGTTGGATTGAGCTGGAGAATATTTGATTAGGGTTCTTCATGATTTCCTATTATTTTCATGGATTAATGGTTAATACTTGATTATATCACTTAATATGTTGTTTTTGGATGGTGTTTATACTCTATAATGGTTTGAAATTGTGTAAGTTGGTCTGGGATTCATGTTGGGATGGATTTTGGGGGTGAAAATCAGAGTTTTCGAACTTCTGATGCGTTGTTTGATGCATGTGCCCTAAGTGCACGTGACGACGCGCTAAGCGCACTAAAGAATAAAGCTTTTTGTTTAGAGCGCGTTGAGTGAATTTAGCCATGGGCTGAGCGCATTTTGAAATGGGCTAAGCGCACGGGCCTATGCGCTGAGCGGGTAACTTCTAATGGCTCTCTATCTCAAGCGTGTTGAGCGCACGAATCTATGTGCTAAGTGCATATAGCCATGGGTTGAGCGCATAAGATGACGCACTGAGTGGGCAAAGCTTGATAGCCTCCCAAGTTTGGTTGTGCTGAGCGTAAATACCACTGTGTTGGGCGTGTGGTCTCTTTGATGAAAACCTTTTATGATTAAGTTTTCATGAAAATTTTAAATGTTGAATCATACCTCTTTCGATGTTATATATTTGGTATGGAATGTGGCATGGTTATGGGAAAGATTGTATGTAATTATGGAGTATGCTTATGTGTGTTTGGTTTGGAAAACTAATAGAACTTAGAGGAGTAAGGTTATGGTATGGATTGAGAGATCTCTTGGTAAGATAGGATATAGTCTTTGGGAAAATATGGAACTTGGGGTCCCATAGTGAGGAGCCCAATATGGAACTTTTCCAAAGATTATACAATAAACCACTTCAGATGTTAGGTGGATTCTGAAGTACTCCTCTAAGCATTCTATTTGCTACTGGTATGGGGCAAAGTCGAGTCATACCGATGGATGAAGTGGCCAGGATCACTAGGATTACGTGACGACGTAATCCAACTGTATATCTTCCATGAGAGGTTAGGTGTGTGACATGGGTAAGTGACATGCTCACAAATTCAACACTTGGTTTGAATGTGTTGAGGCCATCATTTGGTTTGGATGTGTTGGCTACTTCATGGGATTATACAGTGGTGTGACTTTAGTTTGGATATGAAATATGTATGCATTTGGTATGGATTGTATACATTGGTTATGGATTCCTTATTATTATGGATTATGTATGCATTGGTATGTATGTGTATACATTGGATTTTGGATTTATTTGGTTTGGCATGGAGATGGACATGTAAATGATGTTGTCATTCCTTTGGTATGGATTAATGTCGTTGATAAATACCTGATTTGATGATATTTCATTTATATGTATTATGGTTGGTTTTATACGTGCTAACCCTTATATTTCCATAATATAGGTTGTGATGATCTCACTATCTGGGGGAGCGGATCAGGTGTGAGGCCTTGGGGTGGCAATGAGTCTTTTGGTAGCTGCTCTGAGAAGTGGCTAGATTTAGAGCTTGACCAGCACCTAGGGTGTCTTATTTTGATGCTTTCATGATGATGCAACTATATTATCTTTTTGAATGATTGTAACATCTCGAATTTTCTACTAGTATAATGGTTAATTATTATTTATTTTGATATTTATGGAGATTATTTTCTTATAGTTATTTTAATGGGTTTTATAGGATGTTTTAAAGGTTTTTAATAATTATTAGTATTTTAATAATAAATATTTATGAAAATTATTTTTGGATAATATTTTGATTTTTAGTAGCCCAGAACGGGCTGTTCTCAAACTAGAATGGGTTGTTCTCAAACTGGAACGGGTCGTTCCAGACTACTAAAACGGCCTATAAAGACTAGACTGGAACAGGTTGTTCCAACACATGATTCTATGAGTAAAATGCGAAGCCAGAACAGGTCGTTTCGATTTGGGAACAGGTCGTTCCAGATATGGCCATTGTAGGTAAAATGTGATTTCAGAACGGGCCGTTCTAGTTTTGGAACAGGCTATTTTGAATGTAAAATTTATGCATGACAAACAAGTCCATAATGGGCTGTTCCGAATTTGAAATGAGTCGTTCTAGAGACTCCTAAAATCTATAAATAGAGAACTCTAGCAGTGTTTCTAGACACACTCTTTGGAGACCAAGGAGAACCAAGAGAAGGAGATTGACCAGATTTTGCTCTAACTTCGTCTTTTGCTAATCCAGGTAAAGGAGGAGTGAGAAACCTCGCTCGGAGGTGTGGGAATAATTGTTGGGTAGTAGGATTGGCCCCCAATCCCTTGCCTGATGCATGCTTCTAAGAACAGGCAAAATATGAATATTTTCTGTTTTGCCTTCTGATTGTTCTATTGTGTTCCTTGTTGGATGTGATGTATGAATATGTGATTAATTTTGAAAGTAAACAAGTTTTGATATGAATTAGAGTGCTCTATGGGTTCCTTAGAGAACCCTATGAGAAACAGGCCAAATATGAATATTTTCTGTTTTGCCTTTTGATTGTTCTGTTGTGTTTCTTGTGTGATGTAGAGTGTAAATATGTGTTTGATTTCAAAATTTGATAAGTTTTGATATGAATTAGAGTGCTCTGTGAGTTTCTGTACGAAAACCTATGAACCCTATAAGGAACAATTATAAGTATCACTATGTGAAATATGAACAAATGACATGAGATATGATGTGAATGAAATATTGTGAAACGCGATATAATGAGATAAGCTATGAGAATGTGAAATGTGATGAATGTGATAAGACCTGAAATTTCATGACAAGTGAAATGTTGAGTCAATGAAATCGTGAATGTGTGACATGCATCATGTGTATATATGAGCTAACAAGGTGTACCTTAGGGTCACTGGTGATGTAACAAGCTAACAAGGTGTACCTTATGGTCACTGGTGATGTAACAAGCTAACAAGGTGTACCTTAGGGTCACTAGTGATGTAACAAGCTAACAAGGTGTACCTTAGGGTCACTGGTGATGTAACAGGCTAGCAAGGTGTACCTTGGGTCACCAATGATAAAATGATGAGATATGTGACGAGACACGTGACTGGCGCCACATGCATTTATGAGTCGAGTTCATGACATCATTGCATGATAAATGAGTGTGCATGTGATATTAATTGTGTATGTGTATTGTTTACATGTGACTTATGTTTGTTGTGTGTGTGTGCTATCTAACCTTTATTTCTGCACGTGGAATCAAGTGAGATATTTCTCATTCCCTTGTTATTCTTTGTATGTGTTTAAATTGTGTTATAGGTGATCATCAGCATGAGGATGTTGGTGATGAGGCTTAGGCTTCAGTTGGGCATGCTCTGATAGGATATGTGACATCAAGGCTTAGCTAGGTTTAGCATTGGAGTTTCATTACTATTATTGTGTTTTGGAAAGATTGATGTTTTATTTTGTCATCATTTCCGCATTGGACTACGATTTGCGAAATATGAATGTGAACTCTCTATCTATGTGTTTTGAAACCTTATCTTTAAGAAAGTTTTATTTACTTAGGAATGTACTTTATATTTATTGTGTATTATGTATGTGGGGTAGAAGGTGTCACATTTAGTGGTATTAGAGTAGGTCGATCCAATCGGCTGTGAGTTATGAGTCTACTATGCTTGTTGGTAGATGAATGATGGAATGAATTGATTGTGAAACTTATTGATATGCTAGTGTGATGATTGATTATGTTTATTGTTTATTTAATTGTGTGTACCGTTTTCTCATAATTTTGCTTATAGACATGATATAGCTTAGATGGTGCTATATATTGATGGAGGACCATCCATGGTACTTCATGTGAAACCCATCACATGGTCCAATGCTATGACTAATTTTGAGTAGTGTAGGATTTATTTGGTTTATTCCAATTTTACCCTTGTATTTTGGGGTATTTTAGTCATAGGATTTATTTTCCTTGTATTTCCCATTTTACCCTTGTATTATGGGGTGCTTTAGATGATTAGGGTTTTTATTTTGGGCTAGGGTATTCCATTAGGAGGTGACGCCTATTTTGGTGGTTTTTGGATCTATTTTTGGTGTTAGAAAGGCTTAGGCTCAAGTGGAGGGCAAAGGTTGCATGGACTTATCATGCACCTAGTTGTAGCCAATCTAACCCCTTAGATTCCATCCTTGGCCACCAAGTAGCATCTAGGGTTCATTTGGCATTGCATTTGGAGTGCATTTGCCTTGTGAATTTCGGCCATGCATTGCTCCAAATGCAACCCTAGATGCCTCCCCTCCTATAAATACCCAACACCCCACCACTTGTAAATACTTTGGATTATTTGAATTTGAGAGAGCATTTTTGCCTCAAATCCTTCCTTAGTCCCTAGGTTAGTTCGGCTAGCCTCCTTCATTCTCCACCCTTGGAGAGTGAAACCCTAGAGTGGCCTCCACCTACCTTGGAGTGAGCCAACCTAAATCACCAAACACCTTCACCTAAAAAGCTTCCGCCCAACCACCTAGACCTCACGGCCATCTTCCTTTTCTCCATCCTAAACTTCCCTTTTTGTCTTCCTTGTTGAACCTAGATCAAGGGCAAGGTCTTCCCCTTCATACTCTACATCAACCATGGAAGGAGGAACCCATCAAGTGGTATCAAGAGCCAAGGTTCTACAAGGGTAACATCTAATCCTTTTGAGTCTCTGAGTCTTTTTGAGTCTTTTTGCTTTCGGTCACTTCCCTTCTCCTTGCTTTCTTTGTGTGGCCGAATAGCTTTGGGGTTCACACCTTGTTCTTTGTGAGCCTTCCTTGCAATTTTAGGTTTCCATGTTTTAGGGTTGCCATGCTTTTCATTTTTCTTGAGTCTCATATGAAAATGCCATAAACATGCTTTTTGATTTTTGAATCCACCTAAGTTTTGTCTTGTATGTTTCCTATAATTTGTCAACAAAATTTCCATGTATGTACCCAAACACTTTGCATGATTACATGATCAAAATATATGCCATCTTGCATGATAGTGGGCGTGACATTTAGTAGCTTTTTAGAGGTCATTCATGCATGCTAAATAGTCCTAGCATGTTCCTTGTAATTTGAGTTTCCATGTGTGAAATACTTTCTTGCACATGCATTGCCGCCCCACCTCCTTGCATTTCTCACTTGATTAGTCTATTGTATGCCTAAAGAAACCCTAAAAGAATATAAGAGGTGTGCTGAATTTTTGTGCAAAATTATTTGTCCAAAATAGTACAAAACCAATTCCACTAAAAAGATTCCCTTTGGACCTCTAATTTCACGCCACTTGTCATCACCTCCTCTCCTAAAAGTTTAACCTAATTTTTGACCATCCACAAGTGCAAAACCTAAGCAACAATTGGGCTTAATTTAACAAAAAAATTTCGGACCCAAGACATATAAAAGAAAGAATGCCGTGAGCAACAAAGAAAAAGACTAGAACAAAAAAAATTCTTGGACCAAAAAGGACTTGTTGCTAGACTTGTGGACTTGGACAATTACCTATGCATTTGGGAGTTGGACTTATGACATTTTGACCTTAATTTGGGACCTTACCTTTGGCTGGACCGAAACATATAAAGGACTTAATCAAGTGAGCTTAAACACTTATTCATTCTAGTGCTTTTCTAGGATTATTCTCTTTGTGTGCTTCCTTTCTTTGATTGAGTCTTAATTTTTTGCTTATCTTTCTTGGCCTCTTTTGTTTTGTCATCTTAAATTCTCTTTGAGTTTAGCCTTTCTTAATTGTGCTTTTCAGTTTTTATTTCTTGGACTCTTGCTTTGGGTTGGTTTTAATTTCATTGTAGGTCAAAACCCACTCTAGTCATTTTTCACACCTTTGGTGGATTTGAGTGGAGGGGTGAACCGAATCCAAGCCTAGCCTTTGGAGGGACTTACACCACACATAAAGGAGTGAACAAACACTTGGAGAGGTCTAACACGTTTGTTCATTGTGAAGGAACCCATTTGGAGGAGTTTGAAAACTTGAATCTTTGTTTTACTTGATTTTTGCTTAATTTTTCTCTCTCGGCCTCTTTGTGTTTTTTTGGCCTTAGCTTCTTATTTTGGTTTGTAATTTGGCCATTATTAAACCTCTTCTACTTGGTTTTAGTTCGTGTAGTTGAAGGTGATTTGAAAACCTTCACCTAGGACCTCGACTAGAACATGTTTTAAGTGCTTTCCTTTTGCATGTTTTAAAGTTTTTAGTAGTATAATTGCTTAGGACTTTATCTTTGTGCAATTACGTTTAGAAGGCTTGTTTTGCCTACTAGGGGTAACGTGCACACACTCACCTTTAATTGTGCCAATTCGTTTTTGTAAGAAAAAGTAGAAAAGGCTTAGTGATTTTTACTTGATAGGGCTTGGTTATTAAGTGATTCCTTGTAGTCCACCTCCCCTTGAAAGTTCACTTTGTGCACTTAAGCCTTTCCTACCTATCTTGCACCTTGAAAACCTTTTTGTGAAAACCTTTTATCACTCACTCTTTGTGAAAACCATTTTCAATCCCTTTTTGAAAACAATTTGTGAAAACCTTTTTCTTGATCAAAGATGAGTGATCATTCTAGTGTCCATGGTCATAATTCTCGTAGCACTAGGTCTAGTGTTAGGGATGAACTTAGGGAATTGAAAGAGTACCTAAGAAAAAAAGAAGAGGAAAATATAAAAAGAGAGGAAGAATTAAGAAGAAAAGAAAAAGAGTTGGAAAAGAATAATGATGAAATAAAAAGATTGCTAGAAAGATTAGTTGTGGGAGGAGAGGCTAGTGGTTCAAGACCAAAAGTCACTTCTCCTCAACCTTCAAGAGGAAAGGGGCATATGTATGCAAGTGCTCATGAGGAGGAAGGGCATCATACCCAACCTCCAAGTGATATCTTCTTTAGTAGTCATCACAATGATGATTACTATCAAAGGCCCCCAAGACATCATAGAAATAGGGAGTCCTCCAATAGGGAACCTAACATCAATCTTCCCCCATTTCATGGCAAGGATAATGTTGAAAATTATTTAGATTGGGAAATGAAAGTTGAGCAACTTTTCTCTTGCCATGGAATAAGTGAAGATAGGAAGGTTTCTTTAGCAACCCTTAGCTTCCAAGGGCATGCTATGTATTGGTGGACCTCCTTAGAAAAAGAAAGGAGAATAAATCATGAGCCCCCAATCCAATATTGGAATGAGCTCCGTAGTGCCTTAAGAAGGAGGCATATTCCTCCATACTATGACCGAGAGCTTATGGATAAGCTTCAAAGATTGAAACAAGGGTCCTCTAGTGTGGAAGAATATAGGCAATCTATGGAGTTGCTAATGATGAGGGCTGGGATTAGGGAGGAAGAGAGGACCACAATCTCTAGATTTCAAAGTGGTCTTAATCTTGAGATAAGAGACAAAGTTGAACTTTTACCTTATAGGGATTTAAACGAACTAGTTCAACTTTGTTCAAGAGTGGAACATCAACTTACAAGAAAAACTTTTCGAAAAGAATCCACTCCCTCTTATTCCAAGAGTTTTAAGAAGGAGGGCCACTCTTCCCTACCTTATCCCAAAGAAGAAAAAGAAAAAGGAAAAGAAAAAGAAAATTCATCTTTTAAAGCACCTTCCAAAGAGTCTAAGTCAAGTGAAATCAAGTGCTTTAAGTGTCTTGGAAGAGGACATATTGCTTCTCAATGTCCTACAAAGAAAACCATGGTTTTAAAAGCCCAAGATCACTATAGTAGCCTTGATGAAGCTACTTCATCTTCCTCTAGTGAAGAAGAAGCCATAGACTCCGAGGAAGAAATTTTACCTTGTGAAGGAGACTTACTATTGGTTAGAAGGCTTCTTAACAATCAACCTAGTGACATTGCACAATCTCAAAGAGAGAACTTGTTTCAAACAAAATGCAAAATTCTAGAAAATACTTGTTCTCTCATTGTAGATAGTGGGTCAACTTCAAATTGTTGTAGTACTAGATTGGTTGATAAGTTAGCCTTGACTACAAAACCTCATCCTAAACCTTACAAAATGCAATGGATCAATGAGGATAGAGGTGTTGTAGTTAACCAACAAGCAAGCATACCAATCTCTATTGGCAATTATAAAGAAAATGTTTTGTGTGACATAGTGCCATTAGAGGTTAGTCATGTCTTGCTTGGGAGGCCATGGCAATTTGACAAGCACATAATCCATGATGGCCTCACCAATAAAATAAGTTTCCAACACTTAGGTAAGAAGTTTGTGTGGTGTCCTCTATCACCCTCTCAAGTGAATGAGGACCAACTCAAACTAAAGGCTAAGAAAGATGATGAAGAGAAAAGCAAAAACAAAAACAAAAAGAAAAGAAAAGAAAAAAAGAATTTTTCCTTTGAAGACAAAGGGCTAGGTTCAAAAGAACCTTAACCCTTGTGCCATCCTCCTTCTTTTGGTGCCAAAGAAAGATGGCAATGGAGGATGAGCACCTTTTTAAAAGCCATCATTGAATAAAAGGCACCCAATCCTAAGTTAGATGATTTGGTGAATGAATTGCATGGGTCAATAAATTTTAAATGGTGATGCCTCTTTGGCTCTTCCCTTTTGCCCTAAGCACCTTCATTCAACAAATTATGTACTTAAGGATTGCATAGTTAAGTTTTAATATTTTACTCCCCTAATTGTGGTTTCACTTCTTTTGAAGGATCAATGGAATGGAAGAACTTGAAGATTTGTGGTCAAATCCTTCTCAAGAAGGAGGGTATGATGGAGGACCATCCATGGTACTTCATGTGAAACCCATCACATGGTCCAATGCTATGACTAATTTTGAGTAGTGTAGGATTTATTTGGTTTATTCCAATTTTACCCTTGTATTTTGGGGTATTTTAGTCATAGGATTTATTTTCCTTGTATTTCCCATTTTACCCTTGTATTATGGGGTGCTTTAGATGATTAGGGTTTTTATTTTGGGCTAGGGTATTCCATTAGGAGGTGACGCCTATTTTGGTGGTTTTTGGATCTATTTTTGGTGTTAGAAAGGCTTAGGCCCAAGTGGAGGGCAAAGGTTGCATGGACTTATCATGCACCTAGTTGTAGCCAATCTAACCCCTTAGATTCCATCCTTGGCCACCAAGTAGCATCTAGGGTTCATTTGGCATTGCATTTGGAGTGCATTTGCCTTGTGAATTTCGGCCATGCATTGCTCCAAATGCAACCCTAGATGCCTCCCCTCCTATAAATACCCAACACCCCACCACTTGTAAATACTTTGGATTATTTGAATTTGAGAGAGCATTTTTGCCTCAAATCCTTCCTTAGTCCCTAGGTTAGTTCGGCTAGCCTCCTTCATTCTCCACCCTTGGAGAGTGAAACCCTAGAGTGGCCTCCACCTACCTTGGAGTGAGCCAACCTAAATCACCAAACACCTTCACCTAAAAAGCTTCCGCCCAACCACCTAGACCTCACGGCCATCTTCCTTTTCTCCATCCTAAACTTCCCTTTTTGTCTTCCTTGTTGAACCTAGATCAAGGGCAAGGTCTTCCCCTTCATACTCTACATCAACCATGGAAGGAGGAACCCATCATATATGATTGCTTATTTGTTTTGATATTTCTTGCTTACGTAAGAAGTAGTGGTTGGGTGTATCGCTCGTGTTGCGAGCATATGTGCAAGTAGTAGTGGATGAAACATCGTGTTAATCAACTAGAAACTATTAGAACCTTATGTTTGGGTGAGACATTAATTTGTCGAGTTAATTAAGAGTTTACGGTTGATGGAGTTTCTAAAATCTATAGTTGTAGCAATTGAATCTTAAGAGATTATATGTTGAGAATTGGAGTTGAGTGTTCTTAATGAAAGGTTGAAATGTTAGTGATTTCCTTGGGTTTTGGTGCTTGGATGTTAACCTTTTATGGTTTAGGTAGCATGTGAGTTTCATTTTCTAAGTCTTTTGTACTGAATATGTGAGTTGTTTTGGTTTAGGATTGTAGTGAGAAGCTTGGATATGAGTTTGAGGTGGAAATGAGTGGGTTTGGAAGGGTTGACGTATTTTTGTGGCCTTAGATGTTGATTTGCTATTGTTGTCTGGTGTAGGGGATGTTTGCACTGCAGTTTGTTGTGCCCGTATGAGTACCATATTGATAGATTTAGATTTTATGGTCTTCACAAAAGTTGTAGCCTTGGACGTTATCTTTCCAATGAAACTGGAATCAAGTAAAATGGAGGTCTAGAACTTCAGTTATAGCTACTTTGGTGATCAAAGGTCTAGTTGTAAGCACTAAATATATCTGTGGTGGTTTTTGAATTTTTAGCTAAGAAGATGATCTTTTTAGAATCTCATGTATCCATAAAAGTTGTAGCTTATTCTCTTAGCTTTCTATTGTGATAGGTTTGAGATCATTTGGATGAGTATAAATCTTTAGATATCATTTTCTTTGACAGTTGTTGAAGGGATATGTATGGTGTCATGATAGTTTGAGTTGTTAGGCAATGCAAGGATAAAAACTGATTTTGTCATGTGGATTGCGAGGTTGTTTAAGGTTGTATGATGCTAGGTGGTAAAGTTGGTTCATGTACATGCTATATGGAGTAAATGGTGATTGATTCGTACATGCTTAGGGATGATATATATTGAATGTTTGAAGTAGGTATTCTAATATGATTTGTTATGTGTGTATGTTGATACGATGATAGATGACCTTATGGATTAATTAGTGGATGTTTGTGTGTTTAGTAAGGTTGACCTCAAAGTGTGATATCATCATAATGAAGTTGAGAGTGAGGACTTATCCAAGATAGCTTTAGGCCAAGTTATCTAAGTATGATTTTTGGTTGTATGAAGTGAGTTTTCTAGGTCTTTTAAATTTTAGTGGTGGTATAATGTAGATCTATCTAAGGTAGAAGTTCTACTTAAGTGGGAGATACCAAAGTTAGTTAGTGAAGTTAAGAGTTTTCTTATATTAACTTATTATTATAGGAGAGTTATTGAGGAAATTTCTAAGATAACATTATCTTTGACTGGATTGACCAGGAAGAGAGAGTTGCCTTTATGTGGGATAGTAAATGTGAGAGTAGGTTCCAAACTCTTAAGAAAAGATTGGCTAGTGTTAATATTACCAGATTTTAGTAAGTCTTATGTGGTATATAGTGATGCTTCTAAGATGGGTTTGATGGAGTGTTGATGCAAGAAGGAAGGGTAGTAGCTTATGTTTCTAGGCAATTGAAAATTTATTAGAGGAATTACCTTACCCATGACTTTGTGCTATCTAACCTTTATTTCTGCACGTGGAATCAAGTGAGATATTTCTCACTCCCTTGTTGTTCTTTGTATGTGTTTAAATTATGTTGCAGGTGTCATCAGCATGAGGATGTTGGTGATGAGGCTTAGGCTTCAGTTGGGCATGCTCTGATAGGATATGTGACATCGGGGCTTAGCTAGCTTTAGCATTGGAGTTTCATTACTGTTATTGTGTTTCGGAAAGATTGATGTTTTATTTTGTCATCATTTCCGCATTAGACTACGATTTGCGAAATATGAATGTGAACTCTCTATCTATGTGTTTTGAAACCTTATTTTTAAGAAAGTTTTATTTACTCAGGAATGTAATTTATATTTATTGTGTATTATGTATGTGGGGTAGAGGTGTCACAATGATTGTATAACCTTACTATTGATAACTCTCTTATAATTTATACGTTTTAAACTATTTTTACTTTAGGATAACTGACATTTGCTCTATTTTCTTTATATTATATTATTTATTTTGAGTTGTCCTATTGGTTATTGATGTGATGACCTAAGGTGGGTCGTTACATTTTGTATTTGCTGATCTATTGGATGCTTGTAGGTTGACTTTCCTAGTTGCTGATTTGATTCTATTTGACTGTGTGTTATGCCTTTGGCTATTTCTATTTGGTTGGTTATGTTGTTACAATATTTCTTGGATTAGTTGCTCATTGGTTTCGAGTGTTATTTTGGCATTGTAGCTAGGTTGAATTTTTGTTTTTATTTTACATTTGTATTATTCTTATGTGGGTCAAGTCTAGTCCCCCACACAAATTTTTTTAGGTTAATTGATCCTATTGCTTTTGGGATTACATATATTGGTTTAAATTTCTACTTATTTGATTATTATTATTTTTAATTTATAAATTAATTTTTAATAATTTTGAAATAAATAAATATTATGTATTAAACATGACTATCTTGTATAATAACATGTATTTTTAAGGAGTTATTCTATCGAGAGAATTTTTAGATATTCTTCTAACTTCTAATCTTTTTTAAATTTTATTTGTCATATTTATTTATAAACTATTTTTTATAATTTTAAATAAATGATCAATAACTAAAATAATGTTGTGCCACAGTATAAATTATATAACCTAAATATAAAATCTAACTTATTTAGTTCTATATATTAAATACGAATGACTATTTTATATGACTTTTAAGGATTTTTTTTAATAAGAAGATTTTAGTGATTCTTTTAATTGTTTACCTAATTCAATTTTATTTATTTATAAAATAAATTTTAATATTTTACAAATAAATTATCTATATTTAGAAATAACCTTTTTACAATATAAAAATTTTATATAAATTTAAATATAATTTATATATTTAAGTATAATATTTATATGTATATATAATTTATTATAAATTTCAGTTATATTAATTTTAAAATAAATTACCGATAATAAAAATAATTTTGTGTAATATAAATTATTTATCATATATGATAAATATAATTTGTGTTTAAACATATCTATTTATACAAATTTTAAATATAATTTATATATTTGAATATAAAGTTTTTTTGTATATATAAAATCAACTATGTAGAATTGTGGTAAAATCAAATACATGTATAATGAAATTTATGTTAAATTATACTTTTGATAATTTATTTTATTTATTTGATTCATTTTAGTCCTTTATCTATTAAAATATTTATTTGATCCTTTAATTTTTCTATATTTGGATTAGTTTGGTCCTTTTTAAAACAACAATAATTTTTAATTTTGTAACTCAATTTTGAATCAATTTTTTTACTGATTTGAGACATGAAACTTGTAACAATAGATTCAACTATATAAAAACTATAAAATTTAATTGACATTTGAATTTATAAGAGCTATAACATAATAAAAATCATGTATAAAATATGTGCAATAAGTAACTAGAAAATAGTATGAAAGTATATTTTTTGAAATTTTAATTATCTTTTGGACTTGTTTTTATGCAATTTTCATAATGTCTGTAATACATTTTTATTTGAACTTTAGTTGCATTCAACTATTTTAATACAAGAACCTAATGAGATAAATTTCAAGTCTTGAATTAGTCAAAAAATAATCTAAAATCATATTTTAAAATTGAAAATAATAATTGTTTCAAAAGGATCAAATTAGTTCAAATTTAATAGATAAATAACCATAATGAATATTAAAAAAAAATTAAAATGAGGATAAAAAATATAATTTAACCTAAAATTTATAATTAGTTATAATATTTACCATTAATTTTTTAATTAATGATTGTTATTATATTATATTTTTTTAAAGTGAATCCTCTTTACTTAAGAAGAACCAAATCCCATTCTTTATATATGAAACACTTAATATGTAATATTATTTTTAGGAGCTTTTCTTTAATTGGCTAAAAACTTATTTTGGTTCCTTATAATAATTGTTTATTTCAATTTAGTCCCACTTTTATTTTTGGTCTCAATTTAGTTCCTAATAAATTAATTGGTTGCAATGTCGGACTTCCGTCCAAATTATTTAAACGGAGTTAACTGTTGGCCACGTGAATGTCATGTAGATGCATAGGTGGATGCCACGTGGATGCCAAATTTCTTGAATACACCTGTAACCAGAACAACCCGTTCTGAAACCAGAACGGACCGTTCTAGTTGCACTCTTGGTGTGTTAATTTTGCATCTGGAACGGGCCGTTCCAGATGCAAAATTAACACATCACGAGTGCAGCAGAACGGTCCATTCTAAAATCAGAACGGACAGTTTTGGTTTCAGAACGGACCGTTCTGGATTCAGAACGGCCCGTTCCAGAACGCCAACTTCATGCCTGCGTTGACCAAAATGCCACAATGTGATTCAAAAATTAAAAATAAAAATTCATAACATATCATAAATTCAAAAACAAATATATGGTTTAGAGACTTAAAATAAAAATTCAGAACATAACATATACTAAAAAAGTTCAAAGAAATTACTGAGAAGGGAAATCATCTAGATAACGCTGAAGGTGCCAATAATACATCTTATCCACTAGATAACACTGAATGGCAATAGGATATCAGCATTATCTACCTGTACATGTGGTTGTGTGGTGAAATGTTAGTCCTGTGTATCCTCTTCCTTTACTTCAGGTTGTACCTCCTCAAGAACAGGTTGTTGTTGTTGTTGGGATACATCGTTAATGACTTCAAGGAAAAATACCATGTCATTTCATCCTTTACTGTATAGTGTCAATTTGGTAGTAAGTGGTTCACTCTAGTTTGATTAACAATGAAATAAAATCTGCAACCATTGTCTTTAGTGATACACTGCATTGTCCTTAATGATACACTGTATAACCCAACTGTTTAACAATTGAAGTTATCAATTTCCATTGACAATATTTCCAAATCCAGTGTTTGAAATGCTTTGTACCTTGGGTCTTTTTCCTTGCACGATTCACAACCGTGAACTATAATCATCGACCGTTTGTATTTGGTTTTCTGGAAACAGAACGGCCCGTTCTGGTTGCACTCTTGGTGTGCTAATTTTGCATTTGAAACGGCCATTTCCAGGTGCAAAATTAACACACTAAGAGTGCAACCAGAACGGATCGTTCTGGTTTCAAAACGGGTCATTCTGGTTCCAGGTGTATTCATGAAATTTGGCATTCACCTATGCATCTACGTGGCATTCACGTGGCCAACAGTTAACTCCGTTTAAATAATTTTGATGGAAGTCCCATATTACAACCAATTAATTTATTAGGGACCAAATTGAAACAAAAAATAACATTGAAATTAAATTGAAAGAAACAATTATTATACGAGACCAAAATAGGTTTTTAGCATATTTTTTTTTTTATAGAAATTCTTTTAACTTCATCTTTTGAATTGTTTATCTTTAATTTAATCACTTATTTTTATTTTGAATTTGAATTTCTATAAGTTTTTAAAAATTTTCAATAATAAAAAAAATCATTTCACAAATTATTTTTTATTATAAATTAAAAATATAATTATATATTTAAAATGTTTATTTATCATAAAATGTAATTATATAAAATAAATATTTATGTTGCATAGTAAATATTCAGTTGATTAGGTAGGCGAGAGAGCTCGTAAGCTCCTTGATAAATAAATAAAAAATTTACTATTATTTATTTATTTAAAGAGTCACATGATTTTATATTTTTCTCCAAATTCCAATCTTAGGTTATTAGGGTTTGCAACTTAGAATTCTGAAGTTACAATAGCAGAGACAGAATGGGGCGCAAGGAGAAGTCTAAGGCCAAGGCAATAGAGCACAATGACACAGACAACGTTAACGGCGCTTCGACGCCGTCACTCGTCTTCAGCGACGACGACGACGACGAAGCTAACCAAGATCTCAGCCTCAAGATTGTAGAAAAGGCCCTGCGCATGCGCGCGGCCAAGAATAACCCAAACGACGACGTTTTTGGTGGTGCCATTGTTTCGTCTTCGCAGGCATCGGAACTCGCAGTGCCCCAAAACGACGGCGTTTCTGATGGGTCCACCGCAATCGCTGATTCTGAAGTGAGGAAGAAGAAGAAAACCACCAAGTTGAAGGTGGAGGTTAGGGATCAAAATGTAAGTCCTATTCCGTGTTTGGATTTTTCCACTTTTGAATAAAAAAACCTTTTTTTTATCTCTATTTTGGAGATATTTTCATGTATAGTTGAACTTCCTTTGGGTTTGATTTAAATGGATTCATACTGCTCCTTGCGCGTTCTTGTAGTCTCAATTAGATTCTGATTAAATCGAAAGCTGAAACTGCTGAAAAGTTGAACTTAAATAATGAAATTTTTATTTAAAAACTGGATTGCAACATTTGCCTAGTAAAGGATTTAGTTGAAATAGTGATGTTAATCCATTTAACTCAAAATATATTTTACTTCAGGAAATTGAATCAAATCCAAACACGCACTTGGGCAAATCACGTTTTGTGTAGGGTTTGTTTGAAAAATTAATTTATGTATTTACATTTTATATAGGTTATTATAACTGAAGAACAACAGGTGGGGGAGACGATCAAAGCTACAGAGAATGATGAATCTGTAGAAGGAAGCACGGGTCAGATAGGTGACAATATGGTTCTGCGAAAGCTGCTTGTGAGTTGAAATCTTTGAATCTTTGATATGAAAATGTCATATTGAATATAATACTACTGTGCCACGAGGATGGGGTAGTTGGGTATATGATATGATTCTGTTTCTGTTTTATCAGCGGGGTCCGAGGTATTTTGACCCACCAGGTAATAGTTGGGGAGCCTGTTTCAACTGTGGTGAGGAAGGTCACGCCGCTGTGAACTGTTCAGCGGCAAAGCGGAAGAAACCATGCTATGTTTGCGGTGGTTTGGGACACAATGCAAAACAATGCACTAAGGTATGTCTTATAGTCATATTCTGTCATTTTATTGGAATATGAGGGTTTAATGTGTTTTGTTGAGATATGTTTTATGCTCCTACAGACGCAAGATTGCTTTATCTGCAAAAAAGGTGGTCACCGTGCTAAAGACTGTCCAGAAAAGCATGCGAGTACTTCTAAAAGCATTTGTATTTGCTTAAAGTGTGGAAATTCTGGGCATGATATGTTTTTTTGCAAGAGTGATTATTCACTGGATGATCTCAAGGTTGTTCTGTTTCTTATTGTGCTTTTCTTTTATTGTCAAATTTGGGAAATGTTTTTGGTTGGATTTGCATAAAATTAGTGGCTTCTGTTGGATTTGAATTGCTAAGTCACTGACTATTTACCTTTTCTGTTTAATTAGGAAATTCAATGTTATGTCTGCAAGAGGCTTGGCCACTTATGCTGTGTCAATTCTGATGATGCAACACCAGGAGAAATTTCTTGTTACAAATGTGGTCATTTGGGTCACACGGGTTTGGTAAGTTTTATTTATTTAATGGTTTAATTGTCTTGCCTTATTATATATAGCTCTTTTGCATAATCTAGTCTACTCTTACTGTGTGACTCTTGTTCTCTCTTAGTAAGGGGGGAATTTGTTTGATTGTTTCTTTCTTTCTTTTTGTTGTTATCATCTTTTTCATACCAGGCATGCTAAAATGTTTGCAAGATTTAACTTTTATTTAGTGGAAATAAATAGAAGAAAGTTGAAATAGCCTGAAAATGATATTTCAATTATTGCTATCAATTGCTTGTTAACATGTATGTGAAGGAAACCAATCATTTTTCTAAACCTAAATGCATCAGTGACAGCCATTTTGAACTTTCTTTCCCTTCAAAATCATTAGTTATCCTTGCACTCTGTTAATAGCAAATTTCATCCTGAGGTAACCAAAGAGGACTTTCTTCCTAACCTAAAGCTATAAGTAATGCATCGTTGTTGGAGAAGTTACTAGTGATTGTATATTTTCATTATTTTGTCCGTATCATATAAGCAGCAACAGCTCTTGGCTTTTAAGTTCTCTGCAGAGCTTAAGAAATGGAAGATTAGAAATAGGAGCCCCAAGACCTGCAATTAGATATTTTATAATAAAATGAAAAGATGGGCACATTACACATTCGCACTCTGTACCAGGTCAGTTTCAAAAACTTACATGAAAACAAGTGAATAATATGCTAGTATTCAAGGTATTAGCTTTCAGTTGCTTTGATATTAGAGAAAGGAAAATATGGCAACTAATAGGAACTACTGTCTTGGCCTTTGTGTTCTGATTGTACTAATGGTTACCGGTGTTAAACAACCTTTTACTTGTAGAGATGTGAGTTTTCTTTGTTTTCATTTTCAAAATATCACATTTTATAAAATAAAAAATATTTGGTACAATAACTTGATTAAACAATAGTTAAATCTATAGTTGCCTGATTGTTTTCTTAGATTCTGTGGAAGTATAATTTTAGAGTAGCTTGGTTGTGGTGGAGTGTCATTTTTGAAAATCATTGAGGGGATTATTGTCATCAACTCACATTCGGGTCTTTTTAAATAAGATATATTGGCATATGTAAATTTGATAATCAATTGATGCAGGCATGTTCAAGGTTACGGGGTGAGATAGCAAGTGGAGCCACACCTAGTTCATGCTTCAAATGTGGTGAAGAAGGACATTTTGCCCGGGAGTGCACAAGTTCTATCAAGGTACCCTTCAGGATATTTATTGACTATCGTTACTTAAACTATTACAGGTGTTTGCCTTTTCTTTTATTGTTCTTTTGTGTTTTATATTCTTGTGTCTTAAAGTAGTTTTTGATGTTTTCCTCCACAGGCAGGGAAGAGGAATTACGAATCATCAAACACAAAAGATAAAAGACCCCAAAAAGAAAATGATTACATGGGAAATAGATCTGCACCTAATGATGTACGTCACAGAAAGAAACGGTCTTCTACAGAAGAGAGAGGCTTTTCAACACCCAAGAAATCAAAGAGTAGAGGGGGCTGGATGGTGGAGCATCCTGCAGAAGAAAAGGACTATACATCTCCCAAGAAATCTAAGCATAGAGGTGGCTGGACATCGGAGCATCCTCCGGAACAAAGAGGCTATACGACTCCCATGAAATCCAAGAGTAGAGGTGGATGGAAGACAGAGCATCCTGAAGAATTCTTTCCTCCCATGTCCACACGTAGCAGTTTTAGGTCTTCAGGGACACCATCTTCTATAAGCACCAGAATTCATTCTTTTGGTAATGGAAGTCATACTCCAAGTTATAAATCTTCCAAGAGATGGAATGGTTATACTGGAACCCCATTTTCCCAAGAAGCTTCAGCCAGGTCAAATCATAGATATTCAGCATCAAGGTTTGGCAACTCTAGTAGTGATGGGCATGGCAGAAATTACAACTGGTGGTAGTAGCGATCATGAAATCTGGATTATGTTCTCGATAATTCCCCGTGTAAACTTGTAAAACAACACCTGCAAGTTTTCTAAATTAATATTCAATGATACTGTTGTGAATTTTTCAAATTTATGGATCTGTGTTAAGGGTATGCAATTTCCCCTTTGAACTTCATTTTCGTTTGTATCCACTACCTTGAATATCTTTCTAGTCAAGGGGAACAGTAAGCTATTGTTTGAACTTATGTCTGGCTGTTTGTACGATTCTCTTATGAAAGGAGCACATCATCAATCCTCTTTTAGTGGTGTTTGGATAGGAAATTTTAGAAATGTAATGAATCGAAATTCTTGAAAATTTTTGGAATTTGAATTTAATTGATTTTAATTTTTTATCCTTTGTCAAATGTTTTGTTACAATTGTAAGGAATTTTTATTTACAAAAGCTAATTTCAGCAGGGTGTTGTCTCGTGTGTATAGAGTTAAGCCTAAGGACCTGCTTTTATTAAATGTTTTGTAATTTTTATTTACAATAGCTAATTTTTATTTTCGATGAATGGCCGACACTAAAATGTGTTGTAGTGAAATAATTCATCTACAAACCCTGATACACATAGTGAAAGGGAACTAGAGTGGCTTGTTTGATTTTACCGTTTTCTGTTTCTGTTTTCATGCTGTGTCGTGTGTAGGTAAGCCCAAGGGTCTGCTTTTGTTAAATGTTTTATAATTTTTATTTACAAAAGCCAATTTTTATTTTCGATGGCCGACACTAAAATGTGTCTTGTAATGAAATAATTCATCTACAAACCTTGATACACAGTGAAAGAGAACCAGTGAAAGAGAACTAAGGGTTTTTTTGGTTTTACTATTTTTCCCCCTTTAAAGAAAAGAGAAAATAAAAAATGTGTTTAGTTTTAATTTTAGAAAATATTTTTGTGTAACATTTTTAAAAATAGCTCAATTTTGAAAAAATAAACATGTTATTTTCAATTAAAAATACGGTGGCATCATAATAATTATTGAATTCTTTTTCTCTCTTCTAAATCTCTTTTTCCTTTTTTTCTCAAATTGGTTCATAACTATTATAAAATTAACATTTTTTATTTTATAGAATTGAATTGACATTTTATCTTTTTATTTTAATCATAATTTAACTTAACTATTTTATTACTATCAGGATAGGATTTTAAATTGCAGTCCACAACCGTAATTGCGGCTGTAATATTATTGTTGCGGTGCTTACCACAATCACAATAGCCAACAATTACGGTGTAATTTTAAATCACTTAAAATTCTGCATTTCAACTGCAATATAATCACAATAAATCTGTAACATCATTTTATTTTATTTTGTATCAAAATACATAGATACATTCAAGTTTTAATCTTCTATTCTAATAAATTTGATTACATGAAATATTAAAGGAAGAAGAAAGACAACTAATGACAGCTGGTTAAAATGTTAAGATGTGCATGCTATATTTTAAGAAAGGGATAAAGAGGTTTTGAGTAAAAAAATAAGAAAAGAGATATAATTGTTTGTTTATATACGTGCAAATATGTAATAATTTTATACCACAACAATTACAATCTACATGGCAATAGATGTAATAGCCACGACTACACTAACTATAATTGCAACCGTAACTGCAATCGCAATTTAAAACTATGAATACTATCTTTATAATATTTTATTTTGTTATAATTTAACTTAGTAAAAATTTTGTTATTTCATTATTTTTTTTAATTACGTTATTTCATATATATATATATATAAGCGGCAAAGTACTTGCACGCGTGTACCCATCTAATACTTTGAAGTTCCCACCTACCACCCTTGCCTTTGCCTCCTGGCCCGTCGAATGGGGGAGGGGGGAGCATGGGTGGAGTTGGCCTGACAAAGGTTTCGTTTCGAGATAAGGTGTCAGGGAAGCAGTCTAAACAACGTTGGGAAATGGTTGATCTTCTTGCTACTAAGAAGTTTCCCATTGAATTGGAGGATGGAGACACAATAAAATCTATAAGTGCTTCGTTAATGATTCGGTGTTGCAAGAGTTGTGTGCTCCTTGGAAAAATGTCATTATCGTTAAGCTTTTGGGGAAGTTCTCGAGTTTTTTCACGTTACGGAATAAGCTCTAGGTGATTTCCCTCTTTTTAAAACAAAATTTGAGAAGCAAGAAAGTTCTTGCTTTAAGTTTAACGGATGTTTAAAGATTTTAAATGCCAAATCAAACACCCTGTTAGCGATTGACTGTGATTTTGATATGGTGGATGTTGGTTTTGGGTTTTATATTTTTAATTGCATGTTATATATTATTTAATTTAATTTAATTTTTATTGATAAAATATATTATTTTATTATTATAGTTAAATACTAGTGATGAAATATGTTTAATATTTATTATAATCAAATGATTGTTATTTTTAAAAGAAAAATAGTATTAATTGTATATGTGTAAGGAGGTTTTTGTGGACATGGCAGAAGGAATAACAACAAATCATGAGGTTCAACATCTAATAATGGAGGAGATCATGACCTTGATCAACTACTTGAAGGAAGAAAATGTTTAGGCAAGGGAGAGAGAGGACGCTATTAGAAGGGAGAATGAAGAGATTCAACAATGAGCGAACGAGATGCAAGCGAAGATAGAAGCTAATCTCAGGCTAATGGATGAAGATGTGATGGTGGAAATATCAATGGATTTAGGCCTTTTTCAGAGGCAATCAAGTCAGAAGTCATTCCACGGGAGCACAAGGTGCCCCACGTTGATCCTCTTTGATGGAACATAGGATTCCAATCAACATCTGACAAACTTCTAAGCTCAAATGTTGACCTGTGGAGGAAGCATGGGGGTATGATACAAGTTGTTCATGGGAACCTTGAAAAAAATAACTTTGGATTGGTTTAGTAGCTTGTTGGGTCGGTCCATTACTGATTTTGACATGTTTAGTCATTTGTTTGTGGCTCAATTTATCATAAACAAACAAAAACCCCCTGTTATGTTAGATCTAATCGATTTTAAAACGCAACAAGGAGAATCTTTGAAAGATTTTCTTCAAAGATGCAATGAAGTTTCATCAAGGATCGCATCCTTGGATGAAAAAATGGCGGTCATAGCATTCCAAAAAGGCCTAAGGTAAAGAGATTTTGATGTTTCCTTAGAAAAGATGAATTGCCAAACAATGGCCAAAGTAAAAGCTTTTGTTCTAAGTTATATAAAGATGGAGGAATAACATATCAACAAGAAAGCGGTAAAGAACCAGGAGCTAGTTGTGAATAATAAAGAGGGGAACAGGTACCTTCGCCCATGACCTTATTGAAATAAAATAAAAGATTGCTATGTTTTGAGAAGAGAAAAAAAAATTTAAGCAATAAGATTAAGGAGGACTTCATAAAGACAATTGGATGAAGAATAATGAACAAGAAAAGTTTAATCCACTCAATGAACCACAAAGACAAATACTGACTAGTGTGAATTTCATAAAACCCATGGCTACAATACTGAAGATTATTTTGTTTTGGGAAGGCAGATTGAGCATTTGATAAAGGAGGAATAACTAGAAAAAATCATTCTAAAGAAAGGAGAGAGCAACTCGGTATAACGAAGAAATCGAAATACAGGAGATAGGAGGTGCAATAAGACTAATGAAGGATCGTTTTCCCATAGGCCTTTGATATAAAGTCAAAGCTCATCAGCAGGAAATCCATGGTGACTTCAACACTATTGTTGGAGGATTTGCAAGAGGAGGAACCAAATCAACAACTCATAAAAGATATGCCTGATCTATGTTAACCATATTAAAAGTGAGGCAACTGTCCTAACCAATTATCACTTTCTTCGATTTCGATTATGAAGGCGTATCTCCTCATGAGGATTATTTGATTTTCATATTGGCAATTGTCATGGGATACAATGTGAAACATGTTTGGTAGACCACGGGAGTTCGACAAACATATTGTTTTGGGAGGCTTTTGTTGGAATAAAGATACCTAATGACTGATTGATGCCTTATGTAGGAACTTTGGCACGATTTGTAGGCAACAAAGTTGTTACTTGAGGATATGCCAATTTGGAGACTACATTCGGTCAAGGAGCCCACATGAAGATAGTAGCCATCCGATATTTGGGGGTGAATGCCCAATCGTCCTATAGCATATTGAAAGGACAACCCATGTTGAACAAATTGGGAGTAGTAGTGTCAACTTTGCACCTGAAGGTAAAGTATTTGCTACCAAATAGAGGAATTGGTTCTTTGAGGGTGGATTAGGAGGTTGCACAAAAATGTTATGAAGATAATTTGAAAGCAAAAAGGCATTTGTATATGACACCTATGGAGTGAGAGGTTCAGTCCATAGATTTAGACTCAAGGGTGAATTATTTTGACCATTGAGCATCCCCAGTTGAAGATGTCAAAGAAGTGAAAGTGTCCAAAGGAAAGAATGTGAAGATTGGAGTGTCATTGACTTGGAAAGATGAAGAGACACTAGTTGGTGTTTTGAAGAAAAATTTGTCAGCCTTTGCTTGGAGTGCAAATGACATGCCATGTATAGATCTCTATTTTCTATGTCTTAAGCTTGCTTTAGACCCAAAAGTGAAAGCAATAATAATAATAATAAAGGAATTTTGGAGAAGAGAAAAAGAAAGCCATATCAGAAGAAACAAAAAAAACTAATAATGGTTGGTCATATTCGAGAAATTCAATATCCAATGTGGCTGGCAAATGTGAAGATGGTAAAGAAGAGTAGCGAAAAATGGAGGATGTGCAATGACTTAATATATTTGAATAAGGCATGCTCAAAATACTTGTATCCTTTAACCAACATAGATTGCTTGATAGATGGTGCATCGAGGTATGAACTTCTGAATTTCATGGATACGTATTCGAGACATAATTAGATTCAAATGCATCCAAAAGATGAAGAAAAAACAACATCTATCGATATACACAAATAGAACTCACTCAAAAAGCAACTTTATACATGTGTCAACAAACTAGCTATCCACCATTTTAATGAATTTTTTAATTTAACCACAAAAGGAATAACCAAATAATAATTTTCACAAAGTACTATTTTTCCTAACAATACTAATGTGGCACCTATAGGGAATGAGAAACAAATAATTAATCTGATAAACATGTATAATCACTTCAAAAACATAAATTCTGTACTACTAGTACATGCCTATGGGAAACTAAAAGCAAAAGGCAACATTTTCTCAAAATTGGAAATAATATGATTTTATGTTTAAAAAATTATTAAAGTAAAGAAATTAAAATTTTCAATTAATAGATATTTTTTTCATATAGTTTTTTTTTCAACTAATGTGAACAATTTTTTATTTTTTTTATCTTTTTACTTCTTATTTTTATCGATCAAAACAATATACTTTTATTAATTTTTCCATTTATCTCCATCATTCACATATTTTATTTTCCCTTTATTTCACTCTTAATCTAGATTCATCGTTGATTTTTTTCTTTTTTTTTCGATGGAAGCACACCAGAACCAACATAGATTGCTTGATAGATGGTGCATAGAGGTACGAACTTCTGAATTTCATGGATGCATATTCGAGACATAATTAGATTCAAATGCATCAAAAAAATGAAGAAAAAACAACATCTATCGATATATACAAATAGAACTCACTCAAAAAGCAACTTTTTACATGTGTCAACAAACTAGCTATCCACCATTTTAATGAATTTTTTAAATTTAACCACAAAAGGAATAACCAAATAACAATTTTCACAAAGTACTATTTTTTCTAACAATACTAACGTGGCACCTGTAGGGAATGAGAAACAACTAATTAATCTGATAAACATGTATAATTACTTCAAAAACATAAATTTTGTACTACTAGTACATGCCTATGGGAAACTAAAAGCAAAAGGCAACATTTTATCAAAATTGAAAATAATATGATTTTATGTTTAAAAAATTATTAAAGTAAAGAAATTAAAATTTTCAATTAATAGAAATTTTTTTCATATAGTTTATTTTTTCAACTAATGTGAACAATTTTTTTTATCTTTTTACTTCTTATTTTTATCGATCAAAACAATATACTTTTATTACTTTTTCCATTTATCTCCATCATTCACATATTTTATTTTCCCTTTATTTCACTCTTAATCTAGATTCATCGTTGAATTTTTTTTCTTTTTTTTTTTCGATGGAAGCCCACTAGAACCATTGGATCCCATCCTATCCCACTTGAATTTCCATCAGTATTTTATCATATAAAGGAAATGACCAAAAATGACATCAGACATCAGCTTCCGCAACAAGCCAACACAATACGCGTCCTCTAAGCCAACACTCTGATCTAGTTGTTCTGCCAGTACATGCCTACGGGAAACTAAAAGCAAAAGTAAAAGCAAAAAGCCAACACTTTCTCAAAATTGGAACCTGAGAAACATGAGAAACAAAAGTAAAAGTTCCACTTTCAAGGGAAGGTTTTTCTTGACAATAGCAAATCTCAAGACATAGGGAAAACACGAATGCTTAAATCAGAAATTTGAAGGTGAAAAATCATAGGTTAGGGTTTTACACACCTCCTTTAGTTACTCTTGTATGCAAAACAGAAATGAATATGAGAGCAACACAAAAGACTGGTTTAGGGTTCAACATTGATATTTGAAAAAGCAAACATGTGATAGTGTACAAAGTAAATCTTTACTCAAAAAGAAGGTTTATTTTGTGTGAGCTTTGACAAACTGAAGTAGTAAATAAATCTCTTGGAGCTATGCTTAGGGCAATTCTAAAAGGGAATAAAAAGTCATGGGATGACTACCTACCCCATGTAGAATTTTCTGACAATACGGTAGTGCATAAAATTAACCACAAAAATGTCTCCTTTTGAAATTATATATGCCTTTAACCCTTTTACTCCTTTGGATTTAATTCCTTTGCCTAATGTTGCTTCTTTCATCCATAAAGAAGGATCATCTAGGGCTAATTTTATTAAGAAATTATATGAGAGGGTTCGAGAACATATTCAATCTCAAACGAAAAAATATACCTATTACAATAATAAAGGAAAGAGGTTATCTTCAATGAAGGATATTGGGTTTGGCTACACCTTAGAAATGATAGATTTTCTTCTAAACAGAAGTCCAAACTTAGCCCTAGAGGGGATGGACCTTTTCAAATCCTTTAAAGAATAAGTAATAATGCCTATGTCCTAGATCTCCCTGAGGATTATGGAGTTAGTTCCAGTTTTAATGTGTCTGATCAATCTTTGTTTATAGGATCTAATGACCATGAGGAGGATCCAATGGATTTAAGGGCAATTCCTCTTCAAGAGGGGGGGATGATGGAGGCCCATGGGTCAAAGGCCTAATCACTAGAGCTATGGTCCGAAGATTAGAAGAAGATTGGGCTAAGACCAAGGAGAGGCCCATGACACTTTTTAGTTGGGTTGTTCATTAAGGCCCATGTAGATAAGGTTGGCCCAATTGGGCTTGTATTTTGGGCCAAGTAGGTTGTGTTTAGGCCATGTATTTCAACCATTTTTAGTCTTAATTTCATGTGAATTTGTGTCTAATGGAATTTGAGACACATTTAGGGTGCATTTAGACTCATGCGACCGACCATGTGGGTGGTGCACATCGTGTGACTCAAATTCACCCCAAATGTGAACTAAATCACATTAGAATGCAAGCATCAAATGTAAGTGGCGGGTTTGGTGCCAAGAATCTGGGGAAGGAATTCAAATTTGAATTCTAGGCGCCAAGGATTTAAATTAACCATACCATGGTTAATTTAAACTCTCGGCCACATAGCTTCCTTAGCACTCTATCTGTGGCTTATATATAGGATAACCCATGTGTAAACTCTCACTTTTGAGCACTTTATGAGAGATTCATCTGCATTTTCTCTCTAGTTGAAAGTCACCATTGAGTGAGGGGAACCATCTCTTCTCCTTGAGATTTCCTCTTTGTGGCTTTGGATCTCTAATTCGAAGAGCTTAGGCAAGCCTAATTCAACACTTCCTTCTTCTTTTGACCTCAATCCTTGAAGAATCCTTAAGGATATCAAGAAGGAGTGGCGTGAAGCAAATCAATGGAGTTGAATCCAATTCGAACTCCATCACTTTGTAAAAGGTTCTATATTCTTCACAATTTTTAAGTGTAATGACTTCAACCTTAACTCTAGTATAAATATATTTATGATGCAATTATTTATTTATACATTCAACAAAGGATGTCTGAAAGTTTGGATTCACCATCTCAAGGTTTGACCATGTTGTCTTGCACTTCAACTATCAACATTTTCTATGAGTTTTTCAAGATGGCAAGACAAAGAACATTGAGTCTCTTAAGGATGTTAGAAACACCATTAATTCAAAGAGGTATCTTAAAGAAACCATGTTTCAGTATTATGCAAACACTAATTAATTATTTACATTTGCAAAAAATGTAACAAACATGTGTTGAAGGTTGTCCCAAGGTATTATATATTATATTACATATTATATATTTTATACATACTATTACAAAAATTCTCTTAGGCTTTTAATCTAACCTCTTCCACTTCATTTTTTGCTCATTAAATTTTAAGTATCATATTAAGGTTAGAGTTATTGATGATACTGACTCCATAATCTTTGTGATCTTTGATCGTGAAACCACTAAAATATTCAACAAATCTTGTGGAGATATGTTTGACAACCATGACAAGGTTTTTTTTTAATTTTATTAATTTTTTATTTATGATGATACATGATTTAATGCAAAAGTATTTTTTCATAATTGTGTTAACAAAATGGAAGAGGCGGAAGTTTACCCAAGGAAATTATTGATTTAATTGACAAAAGCTTTTTGTTTAAGGTGGAGTCAAACAACAATGTCAGTTTAGGTTTGAACAATCTTTTGTAGTTAAGAAAATTTGCAATAATGATGGAATTGTCAACAAGTTCAAAAACCTTTACAAGAAGACATTAGTAATGCATTTTGATGTTTTTGTATAGAAAAACATTTTCATTCATTTGGTAATGTCTTTTTTCTTATAAAGAATGATATCCTTTCTTAATTTTTTTTATCAGGAATCTTCTGTAAATTGCGAGAAGAGAGATACACTTGGTAAAATGCTTTTGTTTGGGTGATTGTTCTTCTGCTGATGTTGCTCAGGTTATTTGTACTAACTTTAAATTTAAATCTATTTTTAAAATAAAGAATAGTAAGTTTCTTATTTTCTATTTCACATTATTATTTATAGACTTTGGTTAAGTTTTTTAATTAAATAATATTTTTCTTTAACTGGATTTGTGTCACAGAACCTCATACATAAGTTCTCCATTGCATGTGGAGAAAATGATTCTCAAAGTGGGGAGATTAAAGTTGTTGATTTGGGTAATGAAGAAGGCTTGACCTCTACTAAACGAGGTTTCCCAATTGAGGACAGTGAATCAGAATTTGAGCTTCCACTCAAAATGATGAAGAAAAATATTAAAATAAAGAAACATTGATTTGTTTAGGAAGAGTTATTTTATAATGTTGTTGCTATGAATTATGTCTATTAGGGACATTTTGTGTTAAACTTTCTACAATTTTTTTTTGTGTACTACTGTGAGTATGTATTGTGGACTAAAGCAAAAACATTTGTATTTGCCTGCTAAATTATATTTTCTGGAAGCTTTATTAAATTCTAGCACATCTATTTTTATTATTAATTATCTTACATTGAGTTAATGGTATGAAATGCTTATTACAATTAGCAAATGAGTCTTATGCTGTAACATTTTAAGTTGCAACTTTGAATGCCCATCAAATGTATATTATATATATATATATATATAGTTCTAATTTTAATGATATTTAAAATATGTTGTTTAATCTATTACTTGGAGTGTCTTTGACTCAATTTTTTTAAAAGATTTTAAATTAATTTAATTACATTTTGTTATGATACTTTAAAAGCACATGTGATTTTAAAGCCTATCTAGGTTTGGTTGGTTAAGAGTATAAAATTGGTATGTGAGTATTGTTAATATGATAAAATTTATTTATTATTTTTTATCTATATTTTTTTCTTTTTTATATTTTAAATTATTATTAAAAATATTTTAGATGGGAAATATCCAACCACAATTTATTTGTTATATGTAAGTCATTTTTTCTAAATATTTTTTTTTAGTTACAAAATTCTCTTGTTTATATAAAAATATGTGACGAACCATGGTTTCAAAAAGGTACAAGTGTGTGGTGCTTCAATATTTTATGTCAAATG
The DNA here is from genome assembly GCF_000230855.2 of Cajanus cajan. NCBI lineage: Eukaryota > Viridiplantae > Streptophyta > Magnoliopsida > Fabales > Fabaceae > Cajanus > Cajanus cajan. The sequence continues at coordinate 19,650,263 of NC_138518.1, forward strand.
TAAAGTTCTAATTGAGAATCATGCCAAAAAGACGATCAAAATTGGTCTAAGGCTGGAAGCATTTCTCCTTTTTCTAATTAATCTTTTTTTTCAATA